>NW_027517519.1:0-42618 GCF_048772815.1 Callospermophilus lateralis | reverse complement strand
AGAACTACTTTATTGTGTCAAGTTTCAAGGGGCTAGCACAAACCGTGTTTGATTTGGAGTTCCAAATTCATCTATCAATATAGGAGAAACAGAGTGAAACATGAAAATTCAAACTCTTACTGCCAACGCATGCTTCAACCTAGAAGAACGAAATTTGCTTAGCCAAGTGGGATTGGTGTACTGCTCATTACCACCAAGTATCTTCAAGATTGGGTGAAAAAGCATATGCTGAGATTTCAGGACACTCGTAGTTTTTTGGAAGCTTGGCAACCCGTTTCAAACGAAAGTGTGCTTCACCACTCCCTCCTAGGGCAACTTCAAGAGGATACAACCGTACAGATAGAACTTAGAACTACTTAATTGTGTCAAGTTTCAAAGGGCTAGCACAAAACGTTCTTGATTTAGAGTTCCAAATTCATGTATCAATATAGGAGAAAACAGAGTGAAACCTGAAAATTCAAACTCTTATTGCAAACGAATGCTTCAACCTAGAAGAACGAAATTTGCTGAGTCAAGTGGGATTGGTGTACTGCTCATTACCCTCAAGTATCTTCAAGATTGGGTGAAAAAACATATGCTGAGATTTCAGGACACTCGTAGTATTTTGGAAGCTTGGCAACCCGTTTCAAACGAAAGTGTGTTTCACAACTCCCTCCTAGGGCAACTTCAAGAGGAAACAAACCGGACAGATAGAACTTAGAACTACTTTATTGTGTCAAGTTTCAAGGGGCTAGCACAAACCGTGTTTGAGTTAGAGTTCCAAATTCATCTATCAATATAGGAGAAAACAGCGTGAAACCCGAAATTTCAAACTTTTATTGAAAACGAATGCTTCAACCTAGAAGAACGTATTTTGCTTAGCCAAGTGGGATTGGTGTACTGCTCATTACCACCAAGTATCTTCAAGATTGGGTGAAAAAGCATATGCTGAGATTTCAGGACACTCGTAGTTTTTTGGAATCTTGGCAACCCGTTTCAAACGAAAGTGTGCTTCACCACTCCCTCCTAGGGCAACTTCAAGAGGATACAAACCGTACAGATAGAACTTAGAACTACTTTATTGTGTCAAGTTTCAAAGGGCTAGCACAAACCGTTCTTGATTTAGAGTTCCAAATTCATGTATCAATATAGGAGAAAACAGAGTGAAAGCTGAAAATTCAAACTCTTATTGCAAACGAATGCTTCAACCTAGAAGAACGAAATTTGCTGAGTCAAGTGGGATTGGTGTACTGCTCATTACACCCAAGTATCTTCAAGATTGGGTGAAAAAACATATGCTGAGATTTTAAGGACACTCGTAGTATTTTGGAAGCTTGGCAACCCGTTTCAAACGAAAGTGTGCTTCACCACTCCCTCCTAGGGCAACTTCAAGAGGATACAACCGTACAGATAGAACTTAGAACTACTTAATTGTGTCAAGTTTCAAAGGGCTAGCACAAAACGTTCTTGATTTAGAGTTCCAAAATTCATGTATCAATATAGGAGAAAACAGAGTGAAACCTGAAAATTCAAACTCTTATTGCAAACGAATGCTTCAACCTAGAAGAACGAAATTTGCTGAGTCAAGTTTAATTGGTGTACTGCTCATTACCCTCAAGTATCTTCAAGATTGGGTGAAAAAAACATATGCTGAGATTTCAGGACACTCGTAGTATTTTGGAAGCTTGGCAACCCGTTTCAAACGAAAGTGTGTTTCACAACTCCCTCCTAGGGCAACTTCAAGAGGGAAACAAACCGGACAGATAGAACTTAGAACTACTTTATTGTGTCAAGTTTCAAGGGGCTAGCACAAACCGTGTTTGAGTTAGAGTTCCAAATTCATCTATCAATACAGGAGAAAACAGCGTGAAACCCGAAATTTCAAACTTTTATTGAAAACGAATGCTTCAACCTAGAAGAACGTATTTTGCTTAGCCAAGTGGGATTGGTGTACTGCTCATTACCACCAAGTATCTTCAAGATTGGGTGAAAAAGCATATGCTGAGATTTCAGGACACTCGTAGTTTTTTGGAATCTTGGCAACCCGTTTCAAACGAAAGTGTGCTTCACCACTCCCTCCTAGGGCAACTTCAAGAGGATACAAACCGTACAGATAGAACTTAGAACTACTTTATTGTGTCAAGTTTCAAAGGGCTAGCACAAACCGTTCTTGATTTAGAGTTCCAAATTCATGTATCAATATAGGAGAAAACAGAGTGAAAGCTGAAAATTCAAACTCTTATTGCAAACGAATGCTTCAACCTAGAAGAACGAAATTTGCTGAGTCAAGTGGGATTGGTGTACTGCTCATTACACCCAAGTATCTTCAAGATTGGGTGAAAAACATATGCTGAGATTTAAGGACACTCGTAGTATTTTGGAAGCTTGGCAACCCGTTTCAAACGAAAGTGTGTTTCACAACTCCCTCCTAGGGCAACTTCAAGAGGAAACAAACCCTACAGATAGAACTTAGAACTACTTTATTGTGTCAAGTTTCAACGGGCTAGCACAAACTGTTCTTGATTTAGAGTTCCAAATTCATCCATCAATATAGGAGAAAACAGAGTGAAACCTGAAATTTCAAAGTCTTTCTGCCAACAATGCTTCAACCTCGAAGAACGAAATTTGCTGAACCCAGTGGGATTGGTGTACTGCTCATTATCACCAAGTATCTTCAAGATTGGGTGAAAAAACATATGCTGAGATTTCAGGACACTCGTAGTTTTTTTTAAGCTTGGCAACCCGTTTCAAACGAAAGTGTGTTTCACAAATCCCTCCTAGGGCTACTTCAAGAGGAAACAAACCATACACATAGAACTTAGAACTACTTAATTGTGTCAAGTTTCAAGAGGCTAGCACGAACCGTGCTTGATTTAGAGTTAAAAATTCATGTATCAATATAGGAGAAAACAGAGTGAAACCTGAAAATTCAAACTCTTATTGCAAACGAATGCTTCAACCTAGAAGAACGAAATTTGCTGAACCCAGTGGGATTGTTGTACTGCTCATTACCACCAAGTATCTTCAAGATTGGGTGAAAAAACATATGCTGAGATTTCAGGACACTCGTAGTTTTTTGGAAGCTTGTCAACCCCCTTTTAAACGAAAGTGTGCTTCACCACTCCCTCCTAGGGCAACTTCAAGAGGAAACAAACCGTACAGATAGAACTTAGAACTACTTTATTGTGTCAAGTTTTCAAGGGGCTAGCACAAACAGTGTTTGATTTGGAGTTCCAAATTCATCTATCAATATAGGAGAAAACAGAGTGAAACCTGAAAATTCAAACTCTTACTGCCAACGAATGCTTCAATCTAGAAGAACGAAATTTTGCTGAACCCAGTTGGATTGGTGTACTACTCATTACCCCCAAGTATCTTCAAGATTGGGTGAAAAAACATATGCTAATATTTCAGGACACTCGTAGTATATTGGAAGCTTGGCAACCCGTTTCAAACGAAAGTGTGTTTCACCACTTCCTCCTAGTGCTACTTCAAGAGGAAACAAACCATTCACATAGAACTTAGAACTACTTTATTGTGTCAAGTTTTCAAAGGGTAGCACAAACCGTGCTTGATTTAGAGTTCCAAATTCATGTATCAATATAGGAGAAAACAGATTGAAACCTGAAAACTCAAACTCTTATTGCAAATGAATGCTTCAACCTAGAAGAACTAAATTTGCTGAGCCAAGTGGGATTGGAGTACTGATCATTACCACCAAGTATCTTCAAGATTGGGTGAATAAACATATGCTGAGATTTCAGGACACTGGTAGTATTTCGGAAGCTTGGCAACCACTTCCAAACGAAAGTGTGTTTCACCACTCCCTCCTAGGGAAACTTCAAGAGGAAACAAACCATACAGTTAGAACTTAGAACTACTTTATTGTGTCAAGTTTGAAGGGCTAGCACAAAACCGTTCTTGATTTAGAGTTCCAAATTCATGTATCAATATAGGAGAAAACAGAGTGAAACCTGAAAACTCAAACTCTTATTGCAAGCGAACGCTTCAACCTAGAAGAACGAAATTTGCTGAGTCAAGTGGGATTGGTGTACTGCTCATTACCACCAAGTATCTTCAAGATTGGGTGAAAAAACATATGCTGAATTTTCAGGACACTCGTAGTATTTTGGAAGCTTGGCAACCTCTTCCAAACGAAAGTGTGTTTCACAACTCCCTCCTATTGCTACTTCAAGAGGAAAGAAACCATACAGATAGAACTTAGAACTACTTTATTGTGTCAAGTTTCAAGGGGCTAGCACAAACCGTTCTTGATTTAGAGTTCTAAATTCATGTATGAATATAGGAGAAAACAGAGTGAAACCTGAAAACTCAAACTCTTATTGCAAACGAATGCATCAACCTAGAAGAACGAAATTTGCTGAGTCAAGTGGGATTGGTGTACTCCTCATTACCCCCAAGTATCTTCAAGATTGGGTGAAAAAACATATGCTGAGATTTCAGGACACTCGTAGTTTTTTGGAAGCTTGGCAGCCCGTTTCAAACGAAAGTGTGTTTCACCACTCCCTCCTAGGGCTACTTCAAGAGGAAACAAACCATACACAGAGAACTTAGAACTACTTAATTGTGTCAAGTTTCAAGGGGCTAGCACAAACCGTGCTTGATTTAGAGTTCCATATTCATGTATCAATATAGGAGAAAACAGAGTGAAACCTGAAAATTCAAACTCTTATTGCAAACGAATGCTTCAACCTAGAAGAACGAAATTTGCTGAGCCAAGTGGGCTTCGTGTACTGCTCATTACTACCAAGTATCTTCAAGATTGGGTGATAAAACATATGCTGAGATTTCAGGACACTCGTAGTATTTTGGAAGCTTTTCAACCTCTTCCAAACGAAAGTGTGTTTCACCACTCCCTCAGGGAAACTTCAATTGGACAAACACCATACAGATAGAACATAGAACTACTTTATTGTGTCAAGTTTCAAGGGGCTAGCAAAAACAGTGTTTGATTTGGAGTTCCAAATTCATCTATCAATATAGGAGAAAACAGAGTGAAACCTGAAAATTCAAACTCTTACTGCCAACGAATGCTTCAACCTAGAAGAACGAAATTTGCTGAACCCAGTGGGATTGGTGTACTGCTCATTATCACCAAGTATCTTCAAGATTGGGTGAAAAAACATATGCTGAGATTTCAGGACACTCGCAGCATTTTGGAAGCTTGGCAACACGTTTCAAACGAAAGTGTGTTTCACCACTCCCTCCTAGGGCTACTTCAAGATGAAACAAACCATACAGATAGAACTTAGAACTACTTTATTGTGTCAAGTTTCAAGGGGTAGCACAAACCGTGTTTGAGTTACAGTTCCAAATTCGTGTATAAATATAGGGGAAAACAGCGTGAAACCCGATTTTTCAAACTTTTATTGAAAACGAATGCTTCAACCTAGAAAGAACGAAATTTGCTTAGCCAAGTGGGATTGGTGTACTGCTCATTACCACCTAGTATCTTCAAGATTGGGTGAAAAAGCATATGCTGAGATTTCAGGACACTCGTAGTTTTTTGGAAGCTTGGCAACCCCTTTCAAACGAAAGTGTGCTTCACCACTCCCTCCTAGGGCAACTTCAAGAGGAAACAAACCGTACAGATAGAACTTAGAACTACTTTATTGTGTCAAGTTTCAAGGAGCTAGCACAAACCGTTCTTGATTTAGAGTTCCAAATTCATGTATCAATATAGGAGAAAACAGAGTGAAACCTGAAAACTCAAACTCTTATTGCAAACGTATACTTCAACCTAGAAGAACGAAATTTGCTGAGTCAAGTGGGATTGGTTTTACTTCTCATTACCCCCAAGTATCTTCAAGATTGGGTGAAAAAACATATGCTGAGATTTCAGGACACTCGTAGTATTTTGAAAGCTTGGCAACCTCTTCCAAACGAAAGTGTGTTTTGCAACTCCCTCCTAGGGAAACTTCAATAGGACACAAACCATACAGATAGAACTTAGAACTACTTTATCGTGTCAAGTTTCAAGGGGCTAGCACAAACCGTGCTTGATTTGGAGTTCCAAATTCATCTATCAATATAGGAGAAAACAGAGTGAAACCTGAAAATTCAAACTCTTACTGCCAACGAATGCTTCAACCTAGAAAAACGAAATTTGCTGAACCCAGTGCGATTAGTGTACTGCTCATTATCACCAAGTATCTTCAAGATTGGGTGAAAAAACATATGCTGAGATTTCAGGACACTCGTAGTTTTTTGGAAGCTTGGCAACCCGTTTCAAACGAAAGTGTGTTTCACCACTCCCTCCTAGGGCTACTTCAAAAGGAAACAAACCATACACATAGAACTTAGAACTACTTAATTGTGTCAAGTTTCAAGGGACTAGCACAAACCGTGCTTGATTTAGAGTTCCAAATTCATGTATCAATATAGGAGAAAACAGAGTGAAACCTGAAATTACAAACTCTTATTGCAAACGAATGCTTCATCCTAGAAGAACGAAATTTGCTGAGCCAAGTGGGCTTGGTGTACTGCTCATTACAACCAAGTATCTTCTAGATTGGGTGAAAAAACATATGCTGATATTTCAGGACACTCGTAGTATTTTGGAAGCTTGGCAAACTCTTCCAACCGAAAGTGTGTTTCACCACTGCCTCCTATGGAAACTTCAATTGGACACAACCATACAGATAGAACTTAGAACTACTTTATTGTGTCAAGTTTCAAGGGGCTAGCACAAACCGTGTTTGATTTGGAGTTCCAAATTCATTCATCAATATAGGAGAAAACAGAGTGAAACCTGAAAATTCAAACTCTTTCTGCCAACAATGCTTCAACCTCGAAGAACGAAATTTGCTGAACCAGTGGGATTGGTGTACTGCTCATTATCACCAAGTATCTTCAAGATTGGGTGAAAAAACATATGCTGAGATTTCAGGACACTCGTAGTATTTTGGAAACTTGGCAACCTCTTCCAAACGAAAGTGTGTTTCACCACTCCCTCCTAGGGAAACTTCAATTGGACACAAACCATAGAGATAGAACTTAGAACTACTTTATTGTGACAAGAATGAAGGAGGTAGCACAAACAGTGTTTGATTTGGAGTTCCAAATTCATCTATCAATATAGGAGAAAACAGAGTGAAACCTGAAAATTCAAACTCTTACTGCCAACGAATGCTTCAACCTAGAAGAACGAAATTTTCTGAACCCAGTGGGATTGGTGTACTGCTCATTATCACCAAGTATCTTCAAGATTGGGTGAAAAAACATATGCTGAGATTTCAGGACACTCGTAGTTTTTTGGAAGCTTGGCAACCCGTTTCAAACGAAAGTGTGGTTTCACCACTCCCTCCTAGGGCTACTTCAAGAGGAAACAAAGCATACACATAGAACTTAGAACTACTTTATTGTGTCAAGTTTCAAGGGGCTAGCACAAACCGTGCTTGATTTAGAGTTCCAAATTCATGTATCGATATAGGAGAAAACAGAGTGAAACCTGAAAATTCAAACTCTTATTGCAAACGAATGCTTCAACCTAGAAGAACGAAATTTGCTGAACCCAGTGGGATTGGTGTACTGCTCATTACCACCAAGTATCTTCAAGATTGGGTGAAAAAACATATGCTGAGATTCAGGACACTCGTAGTTCTTTGGAAGCTTTTCAACCCGTTTCAAACGAAAGTGTGTTTCACCACTCCCTCCTAGGGCTACTTCAAGAGAAACAAACGATACACATAGAACTTAGAACTACTTAATTGTGTCAAGTTTCAAGAGGCTAGCACAAACCGTGCTTGATTTAGAGTTCCAAATTCATGTATCAATATAGGAGAAAAACAGAGTGAAACCTGAAAATTCAAACTCTTATTGCAAACGAATGCTTCAACCTAGAAGAACGAAATTTGCTGAGCCAAGTGGGCTTGGTGTACTGCTCATTACCACCAAGTATCTTCAAGATTGGGTGAAAAAACATATGCTGAGATTTCAGGACACTCGTAGTATTTTGGAAGCTGGGCAACCTCTTCCAAACGAAAGTGTGTTTCGGAACTCCCTCCTGGGGAAACTTCAATAGGACACAAACCATACAGATAGAACTTAGAACTACTTTATTGTGTCAAGTTTCAAGGGGCTGGCACAAACCGTGTTTGATTTGGAGTTCCAAATTCATTCATCAATATAGGAGAAAACAGAGTGAAACCTGAAAATTCAAACTCTTTCTGCCAACAATGCTTCAACCTCGAAGAACGAAATTTGCTGAACCAGTGGGATTGGTGTACTGCTCATTATCACCAAGTATCTTCAAGATTGGGTGAAAAAACATATGCTGAGATTTCAGGACACTCATAGTTTTTTGGAAGCTTGGCAACCCGTTTCAAACGAAAGTGTGTTTCACCACTCCCTCCTAGGGCTACTTCAAGAGGAAACAAACCATACACATAGAACTTAGAACTACTTAATTGTGTCAAGTTTCAAGAGGCTAGCACAAACCGTTCTTGATTTAGAGTTCCAAATTCATGTATCAATATAGGAGAAAACAGAGTGAAACCTGAAAATTCAAACTCTTATTGCAAACGAATGCTTCAACCAAGAAGAACGAAATTTGCTGCGTCAAGTGGGCTTGGTGTACTGCTCATTACCAACAAGTATCTTCAGAATTGGGTGGAAAAACATATGCTGAGATTTCAGGACACTCGTAGTATTTTGGAAGCTTGGCAACCTCTTCCAAACAAAAGTGTGTTTCGCAACTCCCTCCTAGGGAAACTTCCATAGGACACAAACCATACAGATAGAACTTAGAACTACTTTATTGTGTCAAGTTTCAAAGGGCTTGCACAAACCGTGTTTGATTTGGAGTTCCAAATTCATCTATCAATATAGGAGAAAACAGAGTGAAACCTGAAAATTCAAACTCTTACTGCTAACGAATGTTTAAATTAGAAGAACGAAATTTGCTGAACCCAGTGGGATTGGTGTACTGCTCATTATCACCAAGTATCTTCAAGATTGGGTGAATAAACATATGCTGAGATTTCAGGACACTTGTAGTTTTTTGGAAGCTTGGCAACCCATTTCAAACGAAAGTGTGTTTCACCACTCCCTCCTAGGGCTACTACAAGAGGAAACAACCATACACATAGAACTTAGAACTACTTTATTGTGTCAAGTTTCAAGGGGCTAGCACAAACCGTGTTTGAGTTAGAGTTCCAAATTCATCTATCAATATAGGAGAAAACAGCGTGAAACCCGAAATTTCAAACTTTTATTGAAAACGAATATTTCAACCTAGAAGAACGAAATTTGCTTAGCCAAGTGAAATTGGTGTACTGCTCATTACCACCAAGTATCTTCAAGATTGGGTGAAAAAGCATATGCTGAGATTTCAGGACACTCGTAGTTTTTTGGAAGCTTGGCAACCCCTTTCAAACGAAAGTGTGCTTCACCACTCCCTCCTAGGGCAACTTCAAGAGGATAAAAACCGTACAGATAGAACTTAGAACTACTTTATTGTGTCAAGTTTCAAAGGGCTAGCACAAACCGATCTTGATTTAGAGTTCCAAATTCATGTATCAATATCGGAGAAAACAGAGTGAAACCTGAAAATTCAAACTCTTATTGCAAACGAATGCTTCAACCTAGAAGAACGAAATTTGCTGAGTCAAGTGGGAATGGTGTACTGCTCATTACCCCCAAGTATCTTCAAGATTGGTTGAAAAAACATATGCTGAGATTTCAGGACACTCGTAGCTTTTTGGAAGCTTGGCAACCCCTTTCAAACGAAAGTGTGCTTCACCACTCCCCCTTAGGGCAACTTCAAGAGGAAACAAACCATACACATAGAACTTAGAACTACTTAATTGTGTCAAGTTTCAAGGGGCTAGCACAAACCGTGTTTGATTGGGAGTTCCAAATTCATCTATCAATATAGGAGAAAACAGAGTGAAACCTGAGAATTCAAACTCTTACTGCCAACGAATGTTTCAACCTAGAAGAACGAAATTTGTTGAACACAGTGGGATTGGTGTACTGCTCATTATCACCAAGTATCTTCAAGATTGGGTGAAAAAACATATGCTGAGATTGCAGGACACTCGTAGTATTTTGGAAGCTTGGCAACCCGTTTCAAACGAAAGTGTGTTTCACCACTCCCTCCTAGGGCTACTTCAAGAGGAAACTAACCATACACATAGAACTTAGAACTACTTAATTGTGTCAAGTTTCAAGAGACTAGCACAAACCGTGCTTGATTTAGAGTTCCAAATTCATGTATCAATATAGGAGAAAACAGAGTGAAACCTGAAAATTCAAACTCTTATTGAAAACGAATGCTTCAACCTAGAAGAACGCAATTTGCTGAGCCAAGTGGGCTTGGTGTAATGCTCATTACCACCAAGTATCTTGAAGTTTGGGTGAAAAAACGTATGCTGAGATTTCAGGACACTCGTAGTATTTTGGAAGCTTGGCAACCTCTTCCAACCGAAAGTGTGTTTCACCACTCAATCTTAGGGAAACTTCAATTGGACACAAACCATACAGATAGAACTTAGAACTACTTTATTGTGTCAAGTTTCAAGGGGCTAGCACAAACCGTGTTTGATTTGGAGTTCCAAATTCATCTATCAATATAGGAGAAAACAGAGTGAAACCTGAAAATTCAAACTCTTACTGCCAACGAATGCTTCAACCTAGAAGAACGAAATTTGCTGAACCCAGTGGGATTGGTGTACTGCTCATTATCACCAAGTATCTTCAAGATAGGGTGAAAAAACATATGCTGAGATTTCAGGACACTCGTAGTTTTTTGGAAGCTTGGCAACCCGTTTCAAACGAAAGTGTGTTTCACAAATCCCTCCTAGGGCTACTTCAAGAGGAAACAAACCATACACATAGAACTTAGAACTACTTTATTGTGTCAAGTTTCAAGGGGCTAGCACAAACCGTGCTTGATTTAGAGTATGTATCAATATAGGAGAAAACAGAGTGAAACCTGAAAATTCAAACTCTTATTGCAAACGAATGCTTCAACCTAGAAGAACGATATTTGCTGAGCCAAGTGGGATTGGTGTACTGCTCATTATCACCAAGTATCTTCAAGAATGGGTGAAAAAACATATGCTGAGATTTCAGGACACTCGTAGTATTTTGGAAGCTTGGCAACCTCTTCCAAACAAAAGTGTGTTTCACAACTCCCTCCTAGGGAAACTTCAAGAGGAAATAAACCATACAGATAGAACTTAGAACTACTTTATTGTGTCAAGTTTCAAGGGGCTAGCACAAACCGTGTTTGAGTTAGAGTTTCAAATTCATCTATCAATATAGTAGAAAACAGCGTGAAACCCGAAATTTCAAACTTTTATTGAAAATGAATGCTTCAACCTAGAAGAACGAAATTTGCTTAGCCAAGTGGGATTGGTGTACTGCTCATTACCACCTAGTATCTTCAAGATTGGGTGAAAAAGCATATGCTGAGATTTCAGGACACTCGTAGTTTTCTGGAAGCTTGGCAACCCGTTTCAAACGAAAGTGTGTTTCACCACTCCCTCCTAGGGCTACTTCAACAGGAAACAAACCATACACATAGAACTTAGAACTACTTAATTGTGTCAAGTTTCAAGAGGCTAGCACAAACCGTTCTTGATTTAGAGTTCCAAATTCATGTATCAATATAGGAGAAAACAGAGTGAAACCTGAAAATTCAAACTCTTATTGCAAACGAATGCTTCAACCAAGAAGAAAGAAATTTGCTGAGTCAAGTGGGCTTGGTGTACTGCTCATTACCCCCAAGTGTCTTCAAGATTGGGTGGAAAAACATATGCTGAGATTTCAGGACACTCGTAGTATTTTGGAAGCTTGGCAACCTCTTCCAAACGAAAGTGTGTTTCCCAACTCCCTCCTAGGGAAACTTCAATAGGACACAAACCATACAGATAGAACTTAGAACTACTTTATTGTGTCAAGTTTCAAGGGGCTAGCACAAACCGTGTTTGATTTGGAGTTCCAAATTCATCTATCAATATAGGAGAAAACAGAGTGAAACATGAAAATTCAAACTCTTACTGCCAACGCATGCTTCAACCTAGAAGAACGAAATTTGCTTAGCCAAGTGGGATTGGTGTACTGCTCATTACCACCAAGTATCTTCAAGATTGGGTGAAAAAGCATATGCTGAGATTTCAGGACACTCGTAGTTTTTTGGAAGCTTGGCAACCCGTTTCAAACGAAAGTGTGCTTCACCACTCCCTCCTAGGGCAACTTCAAGAGGATACAACCGTACAGATAGAACTTAGAACTACTTAATTGTGTCAAGTTTCAAAGGGCTAGCACAAACCGTTCTTGATTTAGAGTTCCAAATTCATGTATCAATATAGGAGAAAACAGAGTGAAACCTGAAAATTCAAACTCTTATTGCAAACGAATGCTTCAACCTAGAAGAACGAAATTTGCTGAGTCAAGTGGGATTGGTGTACTGCTCATTACCCTCAAGTATCTTCAAGATTGGGTGAAAAAACATATGCTGAGATTTCAGGACACTCGTAGTATTTTGGAAGCTTGGCAACCCGTTTCAAACGAAAGTGTGTTTCACAACTCCCTCCTAGGGCAACTTCAAGAGGAAACAAACCGGACAGATAGAACTTAGAACTACTTTATTGTGTCAAGTTTCAAGGGGCTAGCACAAACCGTGTTTGAGTTAGAGTTCCAAATTCATCTATCAATATAGGAGAAAACAGCGTGAAACCCGAAATTTCAAACTTTTATTGAAAACGAATGCTTCAACCTAGAAGAACGTATTTTGCTTAGCCAAGTGGGATTGGTGTACTGCTAATTACCACCAAGTATCTTCAAGATTGGGTGAAAAAGCATATGCTGAGATTTCAGGACACTCGTAGTTTTTTGGAATCTTGGCAACCCGTTTCAAACGAAAGTGTGCTTCACCACTCCCTCCTAGGGCAACTTCAAGAGGATACAAACCGTACAGATAGAACTTAGAACTACTTTATTGTGTCAAGTTTCAAAGGGCTAGCACAAACCGTTCTTGATTTAGAGTTCCAAATTCATGTATCAATATAGGAGAAAACAGAGTGAAAGCTGAAAATTCAAACTCTTATTGCAAACGAATGCTTCAACCTAGAAGAACGAAATTTGCTGAGTCAAGTGGGATTGGTGTACTGCTCATTACACCCAAGTATCTTCAAGATTGGGTGAAAAAACATATGCTGAGATTTAAGGACACTCGTAGTATTTTGGAAGCTTGGCAACCCGTTTCAAACGAAAGTGTGCTTCACCACTCCCTCCTAGGGCAACTTCAAGAGGATACAACCGTACAGATAGAACTTAGAACTACTTAATTGTGTCAAGTTTCAAAGGGCTAGCACAAACCGTTCTTGATTTAGAGTTCCAAATTCATGTATCAATATAGGAGAAAACAGAGTGAAACCTGAAAATTCAAACTCTTATTGCAAACGAATGCTTCAACCTAGAAGAACGAAATTTGCTGAGTCAAGTTTAATTGGTGTACTGCTCATTACCCTCAAGTATCTTCAAGATTGGGTGAAAAAACATATGCTGAGATTTCAGGACACTCGTAGTATTTTGGAAGCTTGGCAACCCGTTTCAAACGAAAGTGTGTTTCACAACTCCCTCCTAGGGCAACTTCAAGAGGAAACAAACCGGACAGATAGAACTTAGAACTACTTTATTGTGTCAAGTTTCAAGGGGCTAGCACAAACCGTGTTTGAGTTAGAGTTCCAAATTCATCTATCAATACAGGAGAAAACAGCGTGAAACCCGAAATTTCAAACTTTTATTGAAAACGAATGCTTCAACCTAGAAGAACGTATTTTGCTTAGCCAAGTGGGATTGGTGTACTGCTCATTACCACCAAGTATCTTCAAGATTGGGTGAAAAAGCATATGCTGAGATTTCAGGACACTCGTAGTTTTTTGGAATCTTGGCAACCCGTTTCAAACGAAAGTGTGCTTCACCACTCCCTCCTAGGGCAACTTCAAGAGGATACAAACCGTACAGATAGAACTTAGAACTACTTTATTGTGTCAAGTTTCAAAGGGCTAGCACAAACCGTTCTTGATTTAGAGTTCCAAATTCATGTATCAATATAGGAGAAAACAGAGTGAAAGCTGAAAATTCAAACTCTTATTGCAAACGAATGCTTCAACCTAGAAGAACGAAATTTGCTGAGTCAAGTGGGATTGGTGTACTGCTCATTACACCCAAGTATCTTCAAGATTGGGTGAAAAAACATATGCTGAGATTTAAGGACACTCGTAGTATTTTGGAAGCTTGGCAACCCGTTTCAAACGAAAGTGTGTTTCACAACTCCCTCCTAGGGCAACTTCAAGAGGAAACAAACCCTACAGATAGAACTTAGAACTACTTTATTGTGTCAAGTTTCAAAGGGCTAGCACAAACTGTTCTTGATTTAGAGTTCCAAATTCATCCATCAATATAGGAGAAAACAGAGTGAAACCTGAAATTTCAAAGTCTTTCTGCCAACAATGCTTCAACCTCGAAGAACGAAATTTGCTGAACCCAGTGGGATTGGTGTACTGCTCATTATCACCAAGTATCTTCAAGATTGGGTGAAAAAACATATGCTGAGATTTCAGGACACTCGTAGTTTTTTTTAAGCTTGGCAACCCGTTTCAAACGAAAGTGTGTTTCACAAATCCCTCCTAGGGCTACTTCAAGAGGAAACAAACCATACACATAGAACTTAGAACTACTTAATTGTGTCAAGTTTCAAGAGGCTAGCACGAACCGTGCTTGATTTAGAGTTAAAAATTCATGTATCAATATAGGAGAAAACAGAGTGAAACCTGAAAATTCAAACTCTTATTGCAAACGAATGCTTCAACCAAGAAGAACGAAATTTGCTGAGTCAAGTGGGCTTGGTGTACTGCTCATTACCCCCAAGTGTCTTCAAGATTGGGTGGAAAAACATATGCTGAGATTTCAGGACACTAGTAGTATTTTGGAAGCTTGGCAACCTCTTCCAAACGAAAGTGTGTTTCGCAACTCCCTCCTAGGGAAACTTCAATAGGACACAAACCATACAGATAGAACTTAGAACTATTTTATTGTGTCAAGTTTCAAGGGACTAGCACAAACCGTGTTTGATTTGGAGTTCCAAATTCATCTATCAATATAGGAGAAAACAGAGTGAAACCTGAAAATTCAAACTCTTACTGCCAACGAATGCTTCAAACTAGAAGAACGAAATTTGCTGAACCCAGTGGGATTGGTGTACTGCTCATTATCACCAAGTATCTTCAAGATTGGGTGAAAAAACATATGCTGAGATTTCAGGACACTCGTAGTTTTTTGGAAGCTTGGCAACCCGTTTCAAACGAAAGTGTGTTTCACCACTCCCTCCTAGGGCTACTTCAAGAGGAAACCAACCATACACATAGAACTTAGAACTACTTTATTGTGTCAAGTTTCAAAGGGCTAGCACAAACTGTTCTTGATTTAGAGTTCAAAATTCATCCATCAATATAGGAGAAAACAGAGTGAAACCTGAAATTTCAAAGTCTTTCTGCCAACAATGCTTCAACCTCGAAGAACGAAATTTGCTGAACCCAGTGGGATTGGTGTACTGCTCATTATCACCAAGTATCTTCAAGATTGGGTGAAAAAACATATGCTGAGATTTCAGGACACTCGTAGTTTTTTTTAAGCTTGGCAACCCGTTTCAAACGAAAGTGTGTTTCACAAATCCCTCCTAGGGCTACTTCAAGAGGAAACAAACCATACACATAGAACTTAGAACTACTTAATTGTGTCAAGTGTCAAGAGGCTAGCACGAACCGTGCTTGATTTAGAGTTAAAAATTCATGTATCAATATAGGAGAAAACAGAGTGAAACCTGAAAATTCAAACTCTTATTGCAAACGAATGCTTCAACCAAGAAGAACGAAATTTGCTGAGTCAAGTGGGCTTGGTGTACTGCTCATTACCCCCAAGTGTCTTCAAGATTGGGTGGAAAAACATATGCTGAGATTTCAGGACACTAGTAGTATTTTGGAAGCTTGGCAACCTCTTCCAAACGAAAGTGTGTTTCGCAACTCCCTCCTAGGGAAACTTCAATAGGACACAAACCATACAGATAGAACTTAGAACTATTTTATTGTGTCAAGTTTCAAGGGGCTAGCACAAACCGTGTTTGATTTGGAGTTCCAAATTCATCTATCAATATAGGAGAAAACAGAGTGAAACCTGAAAATTCAAACTCTTACTGCCAACGAATGCTTCAAACTAGAAGAACGAAATTTGCTGAACCCAGTGGGATTGGTGTACTGCTCATTATCACCAAGTATCTTCAAGATTGGGTGAAAAAACATATGCTGAGATTTCAGGACACTCGTAGTTTTTTGGAAGCTTGGCAACCCGTTTCAAACGAAAGTGTGTTTCACCACTCCCTCCTAGGGCTACTTCAAGAGGAAACAAACTTTACAGATAGAACTTAGAACTACTTTATTGTGTCAAGTTTCAAGGGGCTAGCACAAACCGTGTTTGAGTTAGAGTTAAAAATTCATCAATCAATATAGGAGAAAACAGCGTGAAACCCGAAATTTCAAACTTTTATTGAAAACGAAAGCTTCAACCTAGAAGAACGAAATTTGCTTAGCCAAGTGGGATTGGTGTACTGCTCATTACCACCAAGTATCTTCAAGATTGGGTTAAAAAGCATATGCTGAGATTTCAGGACACTCGTAGTTTTTTGGAAGCTTGGCAACCCCTTTCAAACGAAAGTGTGCTTCACCACTCCCTCCTAGGGCAACTTCAAGAGGATACAAACCGTACAGATAGAACTTAGAACAACTTTGTTGTGTCAAGTTTCAAAGGGCTAGCACAAACCGTTCTTGATTTAGAGTTCCAAATTCATGTATCAATATAGGAGAAAACAGAGTGAAACTTGAAAACTCAAACTCTTATTGCAAACGAATGCTTCAACCTAGAAGAACGAAATTTGCTGAGTCAAGTGGGATTGGTGTACTGCTCATTACCCCCAAGTATCTTTAAGATTGGGTGAAAAAACATATGCTGAGATTTCAGGACACTCGTAGTATTTTCTAAGCTTGGCAACCTCTTCCAAACGAAAGTGTGTTTCACAACTCCCTCCTAGGGCTACTTCAAGAGGAAACAAACCATACAGATAGAACATACAACTACTTTATTTTGTCAAGTTTCAAGAGGCTAGCACAAACCGTGCTTGATTTAGAGTTCCAAATTCATGTATCAATATAGGAGAAAACAGAGTGAAACCTGAAAATTCAAACTCTTATTGCAAACGAATGCTCCAACCTAGAAGAATGAAATTTACTGAGCCAAGTCGATTGGTGCACTGCTCATTACCACCAAGTATCTTCAAGATTGGGTGAAAAAACATATGCTGAGATTTCAGGACACTCTTAGTATTTTGGAAGCTTGGCAACCTCTTTCAAACGAAAGTGTGTTTCACAACTCCCTCCTAGGGAAACTTCAATTGGACACAAACCATACAGATAGAACTTAGAACTACTTTATTGTGTCAAGTTTCATGTGGCTAGCACAAACCGTGTTTGATTTGGAGTTCCAAATTCATCCTTGAATATAGGAGAAAACAGAGTGAAACCTGAAATTTCAAACTCTTACTGCCAACGAATGCTTCAACCTAGAAGAACGAAATTTGCTGAACCCAATGGGATTGGTGTACTGCTCATTATCACCAAGTATCTTCAAGATTGGGTAAAAAAACATATGCTGAGATTTCAGGACACTCGTAGTTTTTTGGAAGCTTGGCAACCCGTTTCAAACGAAAGTGTGTTTCACCACTCCCTCCTAGGGCTACTTCAAGAGGAAACAAACCATACACATAGAACTTAGAACTACTTTATTGTGTCAAGTTTCAAGGGGCTAGCACAAACCGTGCTTGATTTAGAGTTCCAAATTCATGTATCAATATAGGAGAAAATAGAGTGAAACATGAAAATTCAAAGTCTTGTTGCAAACGAATCCTTTAACAAGAAGAACGAAATTTCTGAGCCAAGTGGGATTGGTGTACTGCTCATTACCACCAAGTATCTTAAAGATTGGGTGAAAAAACGTATGCTGAGATTTCAGGACACTCGTAGTATTTTGGAAGTGGCAACCTCTTCCAAACGAAAGTGTGTTTCACAACTCCCTCCTAGGGCTACTTCAATAGGAAACACACCATACAGATAGAACTTAGAACTACTTTATTTTGTCAAGTTTCAAGGGGCTAGCACAAACCGTGCTTGATTTAGAGTTCCAAATTCATGTATCAATATAGGAGAAAACACAGTGAAACCAGAAAATTCAAACTCTTATTGCAAACGAATGCTCCAACCTAGAAGAATGAAATTTACTGAGCCAAGTCGAATGGTGTACTGCTCATTACCACCAAGTATCTTCAAGATTGGGTGAAAAAACGTATGCTGAGATTTCAGGACACTCGTAGTATTTTGGAGTCTTGGCAAACTCTTTCAAACGAAAGTGTGTTTCACAACTCCCTCCTAGGGAAACATCAATTGGACACAAACCATACAGATAGAACTTAGAACTACTTTATTGTGTCAAGTTTCAAGGGGCTAGCAAAACCGTGTTTGATTTGGAGTTCCAAATTCATCTATCAATATAGGAGAAAACAGAGTGAAACCTGAAAATTCAAACTCTTACTGCCAACGAATGCTTCAACCTAGAAGAACGAAATTTGCTTAACCCTGTGGGATTGGTGTACTGCTCATTATCACCAAGTATCTTCAAGATTGGGTGAAAAAACATATGCTGAGATTTCAGGACACTCGTAGTTTTTTGGAAGCTTGGCAACCCGTTTCAAACGAAAGTGTGTTTCACCACTCCCTCCTAGGGCTACTTCAAGAGGAAACAAACCATACACATAGAACTTAGAACTACTTTATTGTGTCAAGTTTCAAGGGGCTAGCACAATCCGTGCTTGATTTAGAGTTCCAAATTCATGTATCAATATAAGAGAAAACAGAGTGAAACCTGAAAATTCAAAATCTTGTTGCAAACGAATCCTTCAACCTAGAAGAACGAAATTTGCTGAGCCAAGTGGGCTTGGTGTACTGCTCATTACCACCAAGTATCTTCAAGATTGGGTGAAAAAACATATGCTGAGATTTCAGGACACTCGTAGTATTTTGGAAGCGTTGCAACCTCTTCCAAACGAAAGTGTGTTTCACCACTCCCTCCTAGGGAAACTTCAATTGGACACAAACCATACAGATAGAACTTAGAAGTACTTTATTGTGTCAAGTTTCAAGTGGCTAGCACAAACCGTGTTTGATTTGGAGTTCCAAATTCATCTATGAATATAGGAGAAAACAGAGTGAAACCTGAAATTTCAAACTCTTACTGCCAACGAATGCTTCAACCTAGAAGAACGAAATTTGCTGAACCCAATGGGATTGGTGTACTGCTCATTATCACCAAGTATCTTCAAGATTGGGTAAAAAAACATATGCTGAGATTTCAGGACACTCGTAGTTTTTTGGAAGCTTGGCAACCCGTTTCAAACGAAAGTGTGTTTCACCACTCCCTCCTAGGGCTACTCCAAGAGGAAAAAAACCATACACATATAACTTGGAACTACTTTATTGTGTCAAGTTTCAAGAAGCTAGCACAAACCGTGCTTGATTTAGAGTTCCAAATTCATGTATCAATATAGGAGAAAACAGAGTGAAACCTGAAAATTCAAACTCTTATTGCAAACGAATACTCCAACCTAGAAGAATGAAATGTACTGAGCCAAGTCGATTGGTGTACTGCTCATTACCACCAAGTATCTTCAAGATTGGGTGAAAAAACGTATGCTGAGATTTCAGGACACTCGTAGTATTTTGGAAGCTTGGCAACCTCTTTCAAACGAAAGTGTGTTTCACAACTCCCTCCTAGGGAAACTTCAATTGGACACAAACCATACAGATAGAACTTAGAATTACTTTATTGTGTCAAGTTTCAAGGGGCTAGCACAAACCGTGTTTGATTTGGAGTTCCAAATTCATCTATCAGTATAGGAGAAAACAGAGTGAAACCTGAAAATTCAAACTCTTACTGCCAACGGATACTTCAACCTAGAAGAACGAAATTTGCTGAACCCAGTGGGATTGGTGTACTGCTCATTATCACCAAGTATCTTCAAGATTGGGTGAAAAAAAAATATGCTGAGATTTCAGGACACTCGTAGTTTTTTGGAAGCTTGGCAACACGTTTCAAATGAAAGTGTGTTTCACCATTCCCTCCTAGGGCTACTTCAAGAGGAAACAATCCATACACATAGAACTTAGAACGACTTTATTGTGTCAAGTTTCAAGGGGCTAGCACAAACCGTGGATGATTTAGAGTTCCAAATTCATGTATCAATATAAGAGAAAACAGAGTGAAACCCGAAATTTCAAAATTTTATTGAAAACGAATGCTTCAACCTAGAAGAACGAAATTTGCTGAGCCAAGACGATTGGTGTACTGCTCATTACCACCAAGTATCTTCAAGATTGGGTGAAAAAACATATGCTGAGATTTCAGGACACTCGTAATATTTTGTAAGCTTGGCAACCTCTTCCAAACGAAAGTGTGTTTCACCACTCCCTCCTAGGGCAACTTCAAGAGGAAACAAACCATGCAGATAGAACTTAGAACTACTTTATTGTGTCAAGTTTCAAGCTGCTAGCACAATCCGTGCTTGATTTAGAGTTCCAAATTCATGTATCAATATAGGAGAAAACAGAGTGAAACCTGAAAATTCAAACTCTTACTGCCAACGAATGCTTCAACCTAGAAGAACGAAATTGGCTGAACCCAGTGGGATTGGTGTACTGCTCATTATCACCAAGTATCTTCAAGATTGGGTGAAAAAACATATGCTGAGATTTCAGGACACTCGTAGTTTTTTGGAAGCTTGGCAACCCGTCTCAAACGAAAGTGTGTTTCACCACTCCCTCCTAGGGCTACTTCAAAGGAAACAAACCAGACACATATAACTTAGTACTACTTTATTGTGTCAAGTTTCAAGGGGCTAGCACAAACCGTTCTTGATTTAGAGTTCCAAATTCATGTATCAATATAGGAGAAAATAGAGTGAAACCTGAAAATTCAAACTCTTGTTGCAAACGAATCCTTCAACCTAGAAGAACGAAGTTTGCTGAGCCAAGTGGGCTTGGTGTACTGCTCATTACCACCAAGTATCTTCAAGATTGGGTGAAAAAACATATGCTGAGATTTCAGGACACACGTAGTATTTTGGAAGCTTGGCAACCTCTTCCAAACGAAAGTGTGTTTCACCACTCCCTCCTAGGGAAACTTCAAGAGGAAACAAACCATACAGATAGAACTTAGAACTACTTTATTGTGTCAAGTTTCAAGGGGCTAGCAAAACCGTGTTTGATTTGGAGTTCCAAATTCATCTATCAATATAGGAGAAAACAGAGTGAAACCTGAAAATTCAAACTCTTACTGCCAACGAATGCTTCAACCTAGAAGAACGAAATTTGCTTAACCCTGTGGGATTGGTGTACTGCTCATTATCACCAAGTATCTTCAAGATTGGGTGAAAAAACATATGCTGAGATTTCAGGACACTCGTAGTTTTTTGGAAGCTTGGCAACCCGTTTCAAACGAAAGTGTGTTTCACCACTCCCTCCTAGGGCTACTTCAAGAGGAAACAAACCATACACATAGAACTTAGAACTACTTTATTGTGTCAAGTTTCAAGGGGCTAGCACAATCCGTGCTTGATTTAGAGTTCCAAATTCATGTATCAATATAAGAGAAAACAGAGTGAAACCTGAAAATTCAAAATCTTGTTGCAAACGAATCCTTCAACCTAGAAGAACGAAATTTGCTGAGCCAAGTGGGCTTGGTGTACTGCTCATTACCACCAAGTATCTTCAAGATTGGGTGAAAAAACATATGCTGAGATTTCAGGACACTCGTAGTATTTTGGAAGCGTTGCAACCTCTTCCAAACGAAAGTGTGTTTCACCACTCCCTCCTAGGGAAACTTCAATTGGACACAAACCATACAGATAGAACTTAGAAGTACTTTATTGTGTCAAGTTTCAAGTGGCTAGCACAAACCGTGTTTGATTTGGAGTTCCAAATTCATCTATGAATATAGGAGAAAACAGAGTGAAACCTGAAATTTCAAACTCTTACTGCCAACGAATGCTTCAACCTAGAAGAACGAAATTTGCTGAACCCAATGGGATTGGTGTACTGCTCATTATCACCAAGTATCTTCAAGATTGGGTAAAAAAACATATGCTGAGATTTCAGGACACTCGTAGTTTTTTGGAAGCTTGGCAACCCGTTTCAAACGAAAGTGTGTTTCACCACTCCCTCCTAGGGCTACTCCAAGAGGAAAAAAACCATACACATATAACTTGGAACTACTTTATTGTGTCAAGTTTCAAGAAGCTAGCACAAACCGTGCTTGATTTAGAGTTCCAAATTCATGTATCAATATAGGAGAAAACAGAGTGAAACCTGAAAATTCAAACTCTTATTGCAAACGAATACTCCAACCTAGAAGAATGAAATGTACTGAGCCAAGTCGATTGGTGTACTGCTCATTACCACCAAGTATCTTCAAGATTGGGTGAAAAAACGTATGCTGAGATTTCAGGACACTCGTAGTATTTTGGAAGCTTGGCAACCTCTTTCAAACGAAAGTGTGTTTCACAACTCCCTCCTAGGGAAACTTCAATTGGACACAAACCATACAGATAGAACTTAGAATTACTTTATTGTGTCAAGTTTCAAGGGGCTAGCACAAACCGTGTTTGATTTGGAGTTCCAAATTCATCTATCAGTATAGGAGAAAACAGAGTGAAACCTGAAAATTCAAACTCTTACTGCCAACGGATACTTCAACCTAGAAGAACGAAATTTGCTGAACCCAGTGGGATTGGTGTACTGCTCATTATCACCAAGTATCTTCAAGATTGGGTGAAAAAAAAATATGCTGAGATTTCAGGACACTCGTAGTTTTTTGGAAGCTTGGCAACACGTTTCAAATGAAAGTGTGTTTCACCATTCCCTCCTAGGGCTACTTCAAGAGGAAACAATCCATACACATAGAACTTAGAACGACTTTATTGTGTCAAGTTTCAAGGGGCTAGCACAAACCGTGGATGATTTAGAGTTCCAAATTCATGTATCAATATAAGAGAAAACAGAGTGAAACCCGAAATTTCAAAATTTTATTGAAAACGAATGCTTCAACCTAGAAGAACGAAATTTGCTGAGCCAAGACGATTGGTGTACTGCTCATTACCACCAAGTATCTTCAAGATTGGGTGAAAAAACATATGCTGAGATTTCAGGACACTCGTAATATTTTGTAAGCTTGGCAACCTCTTCCAAACGAAAGTGTGTTTCACCACTCCCTCCTAGGGCAACTTCAAGAGGAAACAAACCATGCAGATAGAACTTAGAACTACTTTATTGTGTCAAGTTTCAAGCTGCTAGCACAATCCGTGCTTGATTTAGAGTTCCAAATTCATGTATCAATATAGGAGAAAACAGAGTGAAACCTGAAAATTCAAACTCTTACTGGCAACGAATGCTTCAACCTAGAAGAACGAAATTGGCTGAACCCAGTGGGATTGGTGTACTGCTCATTATCACCAAGTATCTTCAAGATTGGGTGAAAAAACATATGCTGAGATTTCAGGACACTCGTAGTTTTTTGGAAGCTTGGCAACCCGTCTCAAACGAAAGTGTGTTTCACCACTCCCTCCTAGGGCTACTTCAAAGGAAACAAACCAGACACATATAACTTAGTACTACTTTATTGTGTCAAGTTTCAAGGGGCTAGCACAAACCATTCTTGATTTAGAGTTCCAAATTCATGTATCAATATAGGAGAAAATAGAGTGAAACCTGAAATTCAAACTCTTGTTGCAAACGAATCCTTCAACCTAGAAGAACGAAGTTTGCTGAGCCAAGTGGGCTTGGTGTACTGCTCATTACCACCAAGTATCTTCAAGATTGGGTGAAAAACATATGCTGAGATTTCAGGACACACGTAGTATTTTGGAAGCTTGGCAACCTCTTCCAAACGAAAGTGTGTTTCACCACTCCATCCTAGGGAAACTTCAAGAGGAAACAAACCATACAGATAGAACTTAGAACTACTTTATTGTGTCAAGTTTCAAGGGGCAAGCACAAACCGTGTTTGAGTTAGAGTTCCAAATTCATGTATAAATAATAGAGAAAACAGCGTGAAACCCGAAATTTCAAAATTTTATTGCAAACGAATGCTTCAACCTAGAAGAACGAAATTTGCTTAGCCAAGTGGGATTGGTGTACTGCTCATTATCACTAAGTATCTTCAAGATTGGGTGAAAAAACATATGCTGAGATTTCAGGACACACGTAGTTTTTTGGAAGATTGGCAACCCGTTCCAAACGAAAGTGTGTTTCACCACTCCCTCCTAGGGCTACTTCAAGAGGAAACAAACCGTACAGATAAAACTTAGAACTACTTTATTGTGTCAAGTTTCAAGGGGCTAGCACAAACCGTGTTTGATTTGGAGTTCCAAATTCATGTATCAATATAGGAGAAAACAGAGTGAAACCTGAAAATTCAAACTCTTACTGCCAACGAATGTTTCAACCTAGAAGAACGAAAATTGCTGAACCCAGTTGGATTGGTGTACTGCTCATTATCACCAAGTATCTTCAAGATTGGGTGAAAAAACATATGCTGAGATTTCAGGACTCTCGTAGTTCTTTGGAAGCTTGGCAACCCCTTTCAAACGAAAGTGTGCTTCACCACTCCCTCCTAGGGCTACTTCAAGAGGAAACAAACCATACACATATAACTTAAAACTACTTTATTGTGTCAAGTTTCAAGGGGCTAGCACAAACCGTTCTTGATTTAGAGTTCCAAATTCATGTATCAATATAGGAGAAAATAGAGTGAAACCTGAAATTTCAAAGTCTTGGTGCAAACGAATCCTTCAACCAACAAGAACGAAATTTTCTGAGCCAAGTGGGCTTGGTGTACTGCTCATTACCACGAAGTATCTTCAAGATTGGGTGAAAAAACATATGCTGAGATTTCAGGACACTCGTAGTATTTTGGAAGCTTGGCAACCTCTTCCAAACGAAAGTGTGTTTCACCACTCCCTCCTAGCGAAACTTCAATTGGACACAAACCATGCAGATAGAACTTAGAACTACTTTATTGTGTCAAGTTTCAAGGGGCTAGCACAAGCCGTGTTTGATTTGGAGTTCAAAATGCATCTATCAATATAGGAGAAAACAGAGTGAAACCTGAAAATTCACACTCTTACTGCCAACCTATGCTTCAACGTAGAAGAACGAAATTTGCTGAACCCATTCGGATTGGTGTACTGCTCATTATCACCAAGTATCTTCAAGATTGGGAGAAAAAACATATGCTGAGATTTCAGGACACTCGTAGTTTTTCGGAAGCTTGGCAACCCGTTTCAAACGAAAGTGTGTTTCACCACTCCATCCTAGGGCTATTTCAAGAGGAAACAAACCATAGACATAGAACTTAGAACTACTTTATTTTGTCAAGTTTCAAGGGGCTAGCACAAACCGTGCTTGATTTAGAGTTCCAAATTCATGTATCAAATTAGGAGAAAACAGAGTGAAACCTGAAAATTCAAACTCTTATTGCAAACGAATGCTCCAACCTAGCAGAATGAAATTTACTGAGCCAAGTCGATGGTGTACTGCTCATTACCACAAAGTATCTTCAAGATTGGGTGAAAAAACGTATGCTGAGATTTCAGGACACTCATAGTATTTTGGAAGCTTGGCAACCTCTTTCAAACGAAAGTGTGTTTCACAACTCCCTCCTAGGGAAACTTCAATTGGACACAAACCATACAGATAGAACTTAGAACTACTTTATTGTGTCAAGTTTCAAGGGGCTAGCAAAAACCGTGTTTGATTTGGAGTTCCAAATTCATCTATCAATATAGGAGAAAACAGAGTGAAACCTGAAAATTCAAACTCTTACTGCCAACGAATGCTTCAACCTAGAAGAACGAAATTTGCTTAACCCCTGTGGGATTGGTGTACTGCTCATTATCACCAAGTATCTTCAAGATTGGGTGAAAAAACATATGCTGAGATTTCAGGACACTCGTAGTTTTTTGGAAGCTTTGCAACCCGTTTCAAACGAAAGTGTGTTTCACCACTCCCTCCTAGGGCTACTTCAAGAGGAAACAAACCATACACATAGAACTTAGAACTACTTTATTGTGTCAAGTTTCAAGGGGCTAGCACAAACCGTGTTTGAGTTAGAGTTCCAAATTCATGTATAAATATAGGAGAAAACAGCGTGAAACCCGATATTTCAAAATTTTATTGAAATCGAATGCTTCAACCTAGAAGAACGAAATTTGCTTAGCCAAGTGGGATTGGTGTACTGCTCATTACCACCAAGTATCTTCAAGATTGGGTGAAAAAACATATGCTGAGATTTCAGGACACTCGTAGTTTTTTGGAAGCTTGGCAACCCCTTTCAAACGAACGTGTGCTTCACCACTCCCTCCTAGGGCAACTTCAAGAGGAAACAAACCGTGCAGATAGAACTTAGAACTACTTTATTGTGTCAAGTTTCAAGGGGCTAGCACAAACCGTGTTTGATTTGGAGTTCCAAATTCATTTATCAATATAGGAGAAAACAGAGTGAAACCTGAAAATTCAAACTCTTACTGCCAACGAATGCTTCAACCTAGAAGAACGAAATTTGCTGAACCCAGTGGGATTGGTATACTGCTCATTATCGCCAAGTATCTTCAAGGTTGGTTGAAAAAACATATGCTGAGATTTCAGGACACTCGTAGTATTTAGGAAGCTTGGCAACCCGTTTCAAACGAAAGTGTGTTTCACCACTCCCTCCTAGGGCTACTTCAACAGGAAGCAAACCATACACATATAACTTAGAACTACTTTATTGTGTCAAGTTTCAAGGGGCTAGCACAAACCGTGTTTGATTTGGAGTTCCAAATTCATCTATCAATATAGGAGAAAACAGAGTGAAACCTGAAAATTCAAACTCTTACTGCCAACGAATGCTTCAAACTAGAAGAACGAAATTTGCTGAACCCAGTGGGATTGGTGTACTGCTCATTATCACCAAGTATCTTCAAGATTGGGTGAAAAAACATATGCTGAGATTTCAGGACACTCGTAGTTTTTTGGAAGCTTGGCAACCCGTTTCAAACGAAAGTGTGTTTCACCACTCCCTCCTAGGGCTACTTCAAGAGGAAACCAACCATACACATAGAACTTAGAACTACTTTATTGTGTCAAGTTTCAAAGGGCTAGCACAAACTGTTCTTGATTTAGAGTTCAAAATTCATCCATCAATATAGAAGAAAACAGAGTGAAACCTGAAATTTCAAAGTCTTTCTGCCAACAATGCTTCAACCTCGAAGAACGAAATTTGCTGAACCCAGTGGGATTGGTGTACTGCTCATTATCACCAAGTATCTTCAAGATTGGGTGAAAAAACATATGCTGAGATTTCAGGACACTCGTAGTTTTTTTTAAGCTTGGCAACCCGTTTCAAACGAAAGTGTGTTTCACAAATCCCTCCTAGGGCTACTTCAAGAGGAAACAAACCATACACATAGAACTTAGAACTACTTAATTGTGTCAAGTGTCAAGAGGCTAGCACGAACCGTGCTTGATTTAGAGTTAAAAATTCATGTATCAATATAGGAGAAAACAGAGTGAAACCTGAAAATTCAAACTCTTATTGCAAACGAATGCTTCAACCAAGAAGAACGAAATTTGCTGAGTCAAGTGGGCTTGGTGTACTGCTCATTACCCCCAACTGTCTTCAAGATTGGGTGGAAAAACATATGCTGAGATTTCAGGACACTAGTAGTATTTTGGAAGCTTGGCAACCTCTTCCAAACGAAAGTGTGTTTCGCAACTCCCTCCTAGGGAAACTTCAATAGGACACAATCCATACAGATAGAACTTAGAACTATTTTATTGTGTCAAGTTTCAAGGGGCTAGCACAAACCGTGTTTGATTTGGAGTTCCAAATTCATCTATCAATATAGGAGAAAACAGAGTGAAACCTGAAAATTCAAACTCTTACTGCCAACGAATGCTTCAAACTAGAAGAACGAAATTTGCTGAACCCAGTGGGATTGGTGTACTGCTCATTATCACCAAGTATCTTCAAGATTGGGTGAAAAAACATATGCTGAGATTTCAGGACACTCGTAGTTTTTTGGAAGCTTGGCAACCCGTTTCAAACGAAAGTGTGTTTCACCACTCCCTCCTAGGGCTACTTCAAGAGGAAACCAACCATACACATAGAACTTAGAACTACTTTATTGTGTCAAGTTTCAAGGGGCTAGCACAAACCGTGTTTGAGTTAGAGTTAAAAATTCATCAATCAATATAGGAGAAAACAGCATGAAACCCGAAATTTCAAACTTTTATTGAAAACGAAAGCTTCAACCTAGAAGAACGAAATTTGCTTAGCCAAGTGGGATTGGTGTACTGCTCATTACCACCAAGTATCTTCAAGATTGGGTTAAAAAGCATATGCTGAGATTTCAGGACACTCGTAGTTTTTTGGAAGCTTGGCAACCCCTTTCAAACGAAAGTGTGCTTCACCACTCCCTCCTAGGGCAACTTCAAGAGGATACAAACCGTACAGATAGAACTTAGAACAACTTTGTTGTGTCAAGTTTCAAAGGGCTAGCACAAACCGTTCTTGATTTAGAGTTCCAAATTCATGTATCAATATAGGAGAAAACAGAGTGAAACTTGAAAACTCAAACTCTTATTGCAAACGAATGCTTCAACCTAGAAGAACGAAATTTGCTGAGTCAAGTGGGATTGGTGTACTGCTCATTACCCCCAAGTATCTTTAAGATTGGGTGAAAAAACATATGCTGAGATTTCAGGACACTCGTAGTATTTTCTAAGCTTGGCAACCTCTTCCAAACGAAAGTGTGTTTCGCAACTCCCTCCTAGGGCTACTTCAAGAGGAAACAAACCATACAGATAGAACATACAACTACTTTATTTTGTCAAGTTTCAAGAGGCTAGCACAAACCGTGCTTGATTTAGAGTTCCAAATTCATGTATCAATATAGGAGAAAACAGAGTGAAACCTGAAAATTCAAACTCTTATTGCAAACGAATGCTCCAACCTAGAAGAATGAAATTTACTGAGCCAAGTCGATTGGTGCACTGCTCATTACCACCAAGTATCTTCAAGATTGGGTGAAAAAACATATGCTGAGATTTCAGGACACTCTTAGTATTTTGGAAGCTTGGCAACCTCTTTCAAACGAAAGTGTGTTTCACAACTCCCTCCTAGGGAAACTTCAATTGGACACAAACCATACAGATAGAACTTAGAACTACTTTATTGTGTCAAGTTTCATGTGGCTAGCACAAACCGTGTTTGATTTGGAGTTCCAAATTCATCCTTGAATATAGGAGAAAACAGAGTGAAACCTGAAATTTCAAACTCTTACTGCCAACGAATGCTTCAACCTAGAAGAACGAAATTTGCTGAACCCAATGGGATTGGTGTACTGCTCATTATCACCAAGTATCTTCAAGATTGGGTAAAAAAACATATGCTGAGATTTCAGGACACTCGTAGTTTTTTGGAAGCTTGGCAACCCGTTTCAAACGAAAGTGTGTTTCACCACTCCCTCCTAGGGCTACTTCAAGAGGAAACAAACCATACACATAGAACTTAGAACTACTTTATTGTGTCAAGTTTCAAGGGGCTAGCACAAACCGTGCTTGATTTAGAGTTCCAAATTCATGTATCAATATAGGAGAAAATAGAGTGAAACATGAAAATTCAAAGTCTTGTTGCAAACGAATCCTTTAACAAGAAGAACGAAATTTCTGAGCCAAGTGGGATTGGTGTACTGCTCATTACCACCAAGTATCTTAAAGATTGGGTGAAAAAACGTATGCTGAGATTTCAGGACACTCGTAGTATTTTGGAAGTGGCAACCTCTTCCAAACGAAAGTGTGTTTCACAACTCCCTCCTAGGGCTACTTCAATAGGAAACACACCATACAGATAGAACTTAGAACTACTTTATTTTGTCAAGTTTCAAGGGGCTAGCACAAACCGTGCTTGATTTAGAGTTCCAAATTCATGTATCAATATAGGAGAAAACACAGTGAAACCAGAAAATTCAAACTCTTATTGCAAACGAATGCTCCAACCTAGAAGAATGAAATTTACTGAGCCAAGTCGAATGGTGTACTGCTCATTACCACCAAGTATCTTCAAGATTGGGTGAAAAAACGTATGCTGAGATTTCAGGACACTCGTAGTATTTTGGAGTCTTGGCAAACTCTTTCAAACGAAAGTGTGTTTCACAACTCCCTCCTAGGGAAACATCAATTGGACACAAACCATACAGATAGAACTTAGAACTACTTTATTGTGTCAAGTTTCAAGGGGCTAGCAAAACCGTGTTTGATTTGGAGTTCCAAATTCATCTATCAATATAGGAGAAAACAGAGTGAAACCTGAAAATTCAAACTCTTACTGCCAACGAATGCTTCAACCTAGAAGAACGAAATTTGCTTAACCCTGTGGGATTGGTGTACTGCTCATTATCACCAAGTATCTTCAAGATTGGGTGAAAAAACATATGCTGAGATTTCAGGACACTCGTAGTTTTTTGGAAGCTTGGCAACCCGTTTCAAACGAAAGTGTGTTTCACCACTCCCTCCTAGGGCTACTTCAAGAGGAAACAAACCATACACATAGAACTTAGAACTACTTTATTGTGTCAAGTTTCAAGGGGCTAGCACAATCCGTGCTTGATTTAGAGTTCCAAATTCATGTATCAATATAAGAGAAAACAGAGTGAAACCTGAAAATTCAAAATCTTGTTGCAAACGAATCCTTCAACCTAGAAGAACGAAATTTGCTGAGCCAAGTGGGCTTGGTGTACTGCTCATTACCACCAAGTATCTTCAAGATTGGGTGAAAAAACATATGCTGAGATTTCAGGACACTCGTAGTATTTTGGAAGCGTTGCAACCTCTTCCAAACGAAAGTGTGTTTCACCACTCCCTCCTAGGGAAACTTCAATTGGACACAAACCATACAGATAGAACTTAGAAGTACTTTATTGTGTCAAGTTTCAAGTGGCTAGCACAAACCGTGTTTGATTTGGAGTTCCAAATTCATCTATGAATATAGGAGAAAACAGAGTGAAACCTGAAATTTCAAACTCTTACTGCCAACGAATGCTTCAACCTAGAAGAACGAAATTTGCTGAACCCAATGGGATTGGTGTACTGCTCATTATCACCAAGTATCTTCAAGATTGGGTAAAAAAACATATGCTGAGATTTCAGGACACTCGTAGTTTTTTGGAAGCTTGGCAACCCGTTTCAAACGAAAGTGTGTTTCACCACTCCCTCCTAGGGCTACTCCAAGAGGAAAAAAACCATACACATATAACTTGGAACTACTTTATTGTGTCAAGTTTCAAGAAGCTAGCACAAACCGTGCTTGATTTAGAGTTCCAAATTCATGTATCAATATAGGAGAAAACAGAGTGAAACCTGAAAATTCAAACTCTTATTGCAAACGAATACTCCAACCTAGAAGAATGAAATGTACTGAGCCAAGTCGATTGGTGTACTGCTCATTACCACCAAGTATCTTCAAGATTGGGTGAAAAAACGTATGCTGAGATTTCAGGACACTCGTAGTATTTTGGAAGCTTGGCAACCTCTTTCAAACGAAAGTGTGTTTCACAACTCCCTCCTAGGGAAACTTCAATTGGACACAAACCATACAGATAGAACTTAGAATTACTTTATTGTGTCAAGTTTCAAGGGGCTAGCACAAACCGTGTTTGATTTGGAGTTCCAAATTCATCTATCAGTATAGGAGAAAACAGAGTGAAACCTGAAAATTCAAACTCTTACTGCCAACGGATACTTCAACCTAGAAGAACGAAATTTGCTGAACCCAGTGGGATTGGTGTACTGCTCATTATCACCAAGTATCTTCAAGATTGGGTGAAAAAAAAATATGCTGAGATTTCAGGACACTCGTAGTTTTTTGGAAGCTTGGCAACACGTTTCAAATGAAAGTGTGTTTCACCATTCCCTCCTAGGGCTACTTCAAGAGGAAACAATCCATACACATAGAACTTAGAACGACTTTATTGTGTCAAGTTTCAAGGGGCTAGCACAAACCGTGGATGATTTAGAGTTCCAAATTCATGTATCAATATAAGAGAAAACAGAGTGAAACCCGAAATTTCAAAATTTTATTGAAAACGAATGCTTCAACCTAGAAGAACGAAATTTGCTGAGCCAAGACGATTGGTGTACTGCTCATTACCACCAAGTATCTTCAAGATTGGGTGAAAAAACATATGCTGAGATTTCAGGACACTCGTAATATTTTGTAAGCTTGGCAACCTCTTCCAAACGAAAGTGTGTTTCACCACTCCCTCCTAGGGCAACTTCAAGAGGAAACAAACCATGCAGATAGAACTTAGAACTACTTTATTGTGTCAAGTTTCAAGCTGCTAGCACAATCCGTGCTTGATTTAGAGTTCCAAATTCATGTATCAATATAGGAGAAAACAGAGTGAAACCTGAAAATTCAAACTCTTACTGCCAACGAATGCTTCAACCTAGAAGAACGAAATTGGCTGAACCCAGTGGGATTGGTGTACTGCTCATTATCACCAAGTATCTTCAAGATTGGGTGAAAAAACATATGCTGAGATTTCAGGACACTCGTAGTTTTTTGGAAGCTTGGCAACCCGTCTCAAACGAAAGTGTGTTTCACCACTCCCTCCTAGGGCTACTTCAAAGGAAACAAACCAGACACATATAACTTAGTACTACTTTATTGTGTCAAGTTTCAAGGGGCTAGCACAAACCGTTCTTGATTTAGAGTTCCAAATTCATGTATCAATATAGGAGAAAATAGAGTGAAACCTGAAAATTCAAACTCTTGTTGCAAACGAATCCTTCAACCTAGAAGAACGAAGTTTGCTGAGCCAAGTGGGCTTGGTGTACTGCTCATTACCACCAAGTATCTTCAAGATTGGGTGAAAAAACATATGCTGAGATTTCAGGACACACGTAGTATTTTGGAAGCTTGGCAACCTCTTCCAAACGAAAGTGTGTTTCACCACTCCCTCCTAGGGAAACTTCAAGAGGAAACAAACCATACAGATAGAACTTAGAACTACTTTATTGTGTCAAGTTTCAAGGGGCAAGCACAAACCGTGTTTGAGTTAGAGTTCCAAATTCATGTATAAATAATAGAGAAAACAGCGTGAAACCCGAAATTTCAAAATTTTATTGCAAACGAATGCTTCAACCTAGAAGAACGAAATTTGCTTAGCCAAGTGGGATTGGTGTACTGCTCATTATCACTAAGTATCTTCAAGATTGGGTGAAAAAACATATGCTGAGATTTCAGGACACACGTAGTTTTTTGGAAGATTGGCAACCCGTTCCAAACGAAAGTGTGTTTCACCACTCCCTCCTAGGGCTACTTCAAGAGGAAACAAACCGTACAGATAAAACTTAGAACTACTTTATTGTGTCAAGTTTCAAGGGGCTAGCACAAACCGTGTTTGATTTGGAGTTCCAAATTCATGTATCAATATAGGAGAAAACAGAGTGAAACCTGAAAATTCAAACTCTTACTGCCAACGAATGTTTCAACCTAGAAGAACGAAAATTGCTGAACCCAGTTGGATTGGTGTACTGCTCATTATCACCAAGTATCTTCAAGATTGGGTGAAAAAACATATGCTGAGATTTCAGGACTCTCGTAGTTCTTTGGAAGCTTGGCAACCCCTTTCAAACGAAAGTGTGCTTCACCACTCCCTCCTAGGGCTACTTCAAGAGGAAACAAACCATACACATATAACTTAAAACTACTTTATTGTGTCAAGTTTCAAGGGGCTAGCACAAACCGTTCTTGATTTAGAGTTCCAAATTCATGTATCAATATAGGAGAAAATAGAGTGAAACCTGAAATTTCAAAGTCTTGGTGCAAACGAATCCTTCAACCAACAAGAACGAAATTTTCTGAGCCAAGTGGGCTTGGTGTACTGCTCATTACCACGAAGTATCTTCAAGATTGGGTGAAAAAACATATGCTGAGATTTCAGGACACTCGTAGTATTTTGGAAGCTTGGCAACCTCTTCCAAACGAAAGTGTGTTTCACCACTCCCTCCTAGCGAAACTTCAATTGGACACAAACCATGCAGATAGAACTTAGAACTACTTTATTGTGTCAAGTTTCAAGGGGCTAGCACAAGCCGTGTTTGATTTGGAGTTCAAAATGCATCTATCAATATAGGAGAAAACAGAGTGAAACCTGAAAATTCACACTCTTACTGCCAACCTATGCTTCAACGTAGAAGAACGAAATTTGCTGAACCCATTCGGATTGGTGTACTGCTCATTATCACCAAGTATCTTCAAGATTGGGAGAAAAAACATATGCTGAGATTTCAGGACACTCGTAGTTTTTCGGAAGCTTGGCAACCCGTTTCAAACGAAAGTGTGTTTCACCACTCCATCCTAGGGCTATTTCAAGAGGAAACAAACCATAGACATAGAACTTAGAACTACTTTATTTTGTCAAGTTTCAAGGGGCTAGCACAAACCGTGCTTGATTTAGAGTTCCAAATTCATGTATCAAATTAGGAGAAAACAGAGTGAAACCTGAAAATTCAAACTCTTATTGCAAACGAATGCTCCAACCTAGCAGAATGAAATTTACTGAGCCAAGTCGATGGTGTACTGCTCATTACCACAAAGTATCTTCAAGATTGGGTGAAAAAACGTATGCTGAGATTTCAGGACACTCATAGTATTTTGGAAGCTTGGCAACCTCTTTCAAACGAAAGTGTGTTTCACAACTCCCTCCTAGGGAAACTTCAATTGGACACAAACCATACAGATAGAACTTAGAACTACTTTATTGTGTCAAGTTTCAAGGGGCTAGCAAAAACCGTGTTTGATTTGGAGTTCCAAATTCATCTATCAATATAGGAGAAAACAGAGTGAAACCTGAAAATTCAAACTCTTACTGCCAACGAATGCTTCAACCTAGAAGAACGAAATTTGCTTAACCCTGTGGGATTGGTGTACTGCTCATTATCACCAAGTATCTTCAAGATTGGGTGAAAAAACATATGCTGAGATTTCAGGACACTCGTAGTTTTTTGGAAGCTTTGCAACCCGTTTCAAACGAAAGTGTGTTTCACCACTCCCTCCTAGGGCTACTTCAAGAGGAAACAAACCATACACATAGAACTTAGAACTACTTTATTGTGTCAAGTTTCAAGGGGCTAGCACAAACCGTGTTTGAGTTAGAGTTCCAAATTCATGTATAAATATAGGAGAAAACAGCGTGAAACCCGATATTTCAAAATTTTATTGAAATCGAATGCTTCAACCTAGAAGAACGAAATTTGCTTAGCCAAGTGGGATTGGTGTACTGCTCATTACCACCAAGTATCTTCAAGATTGGGTGAAAAAACATATGCTGAGATTTCAGGACACTCGTAGTTTTTTGGAAGCTTGGCAACCCCTTTCAAACGAACGTGTGCTTCACCACTCCCTCCTAGGGCAACTTCAAGAGGAAACAAACCGTGCAGATAGAACTTAGAACTACTTTATTGTGTCAAGTTTCAAGGGGCTAGCACAAACCGTGTTTGATTTGGAGTTCCAAATTCATTTATCAATATAGGAGAAAACAGAGTGAAACCTGAAAATTCAAACTCTTACTGCCAACGAATGCTTCAACCTAGAAGAACGAAATTTGCTGAACCCAGTGGGATTGGTATACTGCTCATTATCGCCAAGTATCTTCAAGGTTGGTTGAAAAAACATATGCTGAGATTTCAGGACACTCGTAGTATTTAGGAAGCTTGGCAACCCGTTTCAAACGAAAGTGTGTTTCACCACTCCCTCCTAGGGCTACTTCAACAGGAAGCAAACCATACACATATAACTTAGAACTACTTTATTGTGTCAAGTTTCAAGGGGCTAGCACAAACCGTTCTTGATTTAGAGTTCCAAATTCATGTATCAATATAGGAGAAAATAGAGTGAAACCTGAAAATTCAAACTCATGTTGCAAACGAATCCTTCAACCTAGAAGAACGAAATTTGCTGAGCCAAGTGGGCTTGGTGTACTGCTCATTACCACCAAGTATCTTCAAGATTGGGTGAAAAAACATATGCTGAGATTTCAGGACACTCGTAGTATTTTGGAAGCTTGGCAACCTCTTCCAAACGAAAGTGTGTTTCACCACTCCCTCCTAGGGAAACTTCAAGAGGAAACAAACCATACAGATAGAACTTAGAACTACTTTATTGTGTCAAGTTTCAAGGGGCAAGCACAAACCGTGTTTGAGTTAGAGTTCCAAATTCATGTATAAATATTAGAGAAAACAGGGTGAAACCCGAAATTTCAAAATTTTATTGAAAACGAATGCTTCAACCTAGAAGAACGAAATTTGCTTAGCCAAGTGGGATTGGTGTACTGCTCATTATCACTAAGTATCTTCAAGATTGGGTGAAAAAACATATGCTGAGATTTCAGGACACACGTAGTTTTTTGGAAGATTGGCAACCCTTTCCAAACGAAAGTGTGTTTCACCACTCCCTCCTAGGGCTACTTCAAGAGGAAACAAACCGTACAGATAAAACTTAGAACTACTTTATTGTGTCAAGTTTCAAGGGGCTAGCACAAACCGTGTTTGATTTGGAGTTCCAAATTCATCTATCAATATAGGAGAAAACAGAGTGAAACCTGAAAATTCAAACTCTTACTGCCAACGAATGCTTCAACCTAGAAGAACGAAATTTGCTGAACCCAGTGGGATTGGTGTACTGCTCACTATCACCAAGTATCTTCAAGATTGGGTGAAAAAACATATGCTGAGATTTCAGGACACTCGTAGTTTTTTGGAAGCTTGGCAACCCGTTTCAAACGAAAGTGTGTTTCACCACTCCCTCCTAGGGCTACTTCAAGAGGAAACAAACCATACACATAGAACTTAGAACTACTTTATTGTGTCAAGTTTCAAGGGGCTAGCACAAACCGTGCTTGATTTAGAGTTCCAAATTCATGTATCAATATAGGAGAAAATAGAGTGAAACCTGAAAATTCAAAGTCTTGTTGCAAACGAATGCTTCAACCTAGAAGAACGAAATTTTCTGAGCCAAGTGGGCTTGGTGTACTGCTCATTACCGCCAAGTATCTTCAAGATTGGGTGAAAAGACATATGCTGAGATTTCAGGACACTCGTAGTGTTTTCTAAGCATGGCAACCTCTTCCAAACGAAAGTGTGTTTCACCACTCCCTCCTAGGGAAACTTCAATTGGACACAAACCATACAGATAGAACATAGAACTACTTTATTGTGTCAAGTTTCAAGGGGCTAGCACAAGCCGTGTTTGATTTGGAGTTCCAAATTCATCTATCAATATAGGAGAAAACAGAGTGAAACATGAAATTTCAAACTCTTACTGCCAACGAATGCTTCAAACTAGATGAACGAAATTTGCTGAACACAGTGGGATTGGTGTACTGCTCATTATCACCAAGTATCTTCAAGATTAGGTGAAAAAACATATGCTGAGATTTCAGGACACTCGTAGTTTTTTGGAAGCTTGGAAACCCGTTTCAAACGGAAGTGTGTTTCACCACTCCCTCCTAGGGCTACTTCAAGAGGAAACAAACCATACACATAGAACTTAGAACTACTTTATTGTGTCAAGTTTCAAGGGGCTAGCACAAACCGTTCTTGATTTAGAGTTCCAAATTCATGTATCAATATAAGAGAAAACAGAGTGAAACCTGAAAATTCAAACTCTTATTAAAAACGAATGCTTCAACCTAGAAGAAAGAAATTTGCTGAGCCAAGTGGGATTGGTGTACTGCTCAATACCACCAAGTATCTTCAAGATTGGGTGAAAAAACACATGCTAAGATTTCAGGACACTCGTAGTATTTTGGAAGCTTGGCAAACTCTTCCAAACGAAAGTGTGTTTCACCACTCCCTCCTAGGGAAACTTCAAGAGGAAACAAACCATACAGATAGAACTTAGAACTACTTTATTGTGTCAAGTTTCAAGGGGCTAGCACAAACCGTGTTTGAGTTAGACTTCCAAATTCATGTATACATATTAGAGAAAACAGCGTGAAACCCGAAATTTCAAAAATTTATTGAAAACGAATGCTTCAACCTAGAAGAACGAAATTTGCTTAGCCAAGTGGGATTGGTGTACTGCTCATTACCACCAAGTATCTTCAAGATTGGGTGAAAAAACATATGCTGAGATTTCAGGACACTCGTAGTTTTTTGGAAGCTTGGCAACCCCTTTCAAACGAACGTGTGCTTCACCACTCCCTCCTAGGGCAACTTCAAGAGGAAACAAACCGTGCAGATAGAACTTAGAACTACTTTATTGTGTCAAGTTTCAAGGGGCTAGCACAAACCGTGTTTGAGTTAGACTTCCAAATTCATGTATAAATATTAGAGAAAACAGAGTGAAACCTGAAAACTCAAACACTTATTGCAAACGAAGGCTTCAAACTAGAAGAACGAAATTTGCTGAGTCAAGTGGGATTGGTGTACTGCTCATTACCCCCAAGTATCTTCAAATTTGGGTGAAAAAACATATGCTGAGATTTCAGGACACTCGTAGTATTTTGGAGCTTGGCAACCTCTTCCAAACGAAAGTGTGTTTCACAACTCCCTCCTAGGGCTACTTCAAGAGGAAACAAACCATACAGATAGAACTTAGAACTACTTTATTGTGTCAAGTTTCAAGGGGCTAGCACAAACCGTGCTTGATTTAGAGTTCCAAATTCATGTATCAATATAGGAGAAAACAGAGTGAAACCTGAAAATTCAAACTCTTATTGCAAACGAATGCTCCAACCTAGAAGAATGAAATTTACTGAGCCGAGTCGATTGGTGTACTGCTCATTACCACCAAGTATCTTCAAGATTGGGTGAAAAAACGTATGCTGAGATTTCAGGACACTCGTAGTATTTTGGAAGCTTGGCAACCTCTTCCAAACGAAAGTGTGTTTCACCACTCCCTCCTAGGGAAACATCAATTGGACACAAACCATACAGAGAGAACTTAGAACTACTTTATTGTGTCAAGTTTCAAGGGGCTAGCACAAACCGTGTTTGATTTGGAGTTCCAAATTCATCTATCAATATAGGAGAAAACAGAGTGAAACCTGAAAATTCAAACTCTTACTGCCAACGGATGCTTCAACCTAGAAGAACGAAATTTGCTGAACCCAGTGGGATTGGTGTACTGCTCATTATCACCAAGTATCTTCAAGAATGGGTGAAAAAACATATGCTGAGATTTCAGGACACTCGTAGTTTTATGGAAGCTTGGCAACCCGTTTCAAACGAAAGTGTGTTTCACCACTCCCTCCTAGGGCTACTTCAAGAGGAAACAAACCATACACATAGAACTTAGAACTACTTTATTGTGTCAAGTTTCAAGGGGCTAGCACAAACCGTTCTTGATTTAGAGTTCCAAATTCATGTATCAATATAGGAGAAAATAGAGTGAAACCTGAAAATTCAAACTCTTGTTGCAAACGAATCCTTCAACCTAGAAAAACGAAATTTGCTGTGACAAGTGGGCTTGTGTACTGCTCATTACCTCCAAGTATCTTCAAGATTGGGGTGAAAAAACATATGCTGAGATTTCAGGACACTCGTAGTTTTTTGGAAGCTTGGCAACCCCTTTCAATCGAAAGTGTGCTTCACCACTCCCTCACTAGGGCAACTTCAAGAGGAAACAAACCGTACAGATAGAACTTAGAACTACTTTATTGTGTCAAGTTTCAAGGGGCTAGCACAAACCGTGTTTGAGTTAGAGTTCCAAATTCATGTATAAATATAGGAGAAAACAGCGTGAAACCCGAAATTTCAAAATTTTATTGAAACCGAATGCTTCAACCTAGAAGAACGAAATTTGCTTAGCCAAGTGGGATTGGTGTACTGCTCATTACCACCAAGTATCTTCAAGATTGGGTGAAAAAACGTATGCTGAGATTTAAGGACACTCGTAGTTTTTTGGAAGCTTGGCAACCCCTTTCAATCGAAAGTGTGCTTCACCACTCCCTCCTAGGGCAACATCAAGAGGAAACAAACCGTACAGATACAACTTAGAACTACTTTATTGTGTCAAGTTTCAAGGGGCTAGCACAAACCGTTCTTGATTTAGAGTTCCAAATTCATGTATCAATATAGGAGAAAATAGAGTGAAACCTGAAAACTCAAACTCTTATTGCAAACGAATGCTTCAACCTAGAAGAACGAAACTTGCTGAGTCAAGTGGGATTGGTGTACTGCTCATTACCCCCAAGTATCTTCAAGATTGGGTGAAAAAACATATGCTGATATTTCAGGACACTCGTAGTATTTTGGAAGCTTGGCAACCTCTTTCCAAACGAAAGTGTGTTTCACCACTCCCTCCTAGGGAAACGTCAATTGGACACAAACCATACAGATAGAACTTAGAACTACTTTATTGTGTCAAGTTTCAAGGGACTAGCACAACACCGTGTTTTAGTTAGAGTTCCAAATTCATGTTTAAATATAGGAGAAAACAGCGTGAAAACCCAAATTTCAAAATTTTATTGAAAACGAATGCTTCAACCTAGAAGAACGAAATTTGCTTAGCCAAGTTGGATTGGTGTACTGCTCATTACTACCAAGTATCTTCAAGATTGGGTGAAAAAACATATGCTGAGATTTCAGGACACTCGTAGTTTTTTGGAAGCTTGGCAACCCCTTTCAAACGAAAGTGTGCTTCACCACTCCCTCCTAGGGCAACTTCAAGAGGAAACAAACCGTGCAGATAGAACTTAGAACTACTTTATTGTGTCAAAGTTTCAAGGGGCTCGCACAAACCGTGTTTGATTTGGAGTTCCAAATTCATCTATCAATATAGGAGAAAACAGTGAAACCTGAAAATTCAAAATCTTACTGCCAACGAATGCTTCAACCTAGAAGAACGAAATATGCTGAACCCAGTGGGATTGGTGTACTGCTCATTATCACCAAGTATCTTCAAGATTGGGTGAAAAAACATATGCTGAGGTTTCAGGACACTCGTAGATTTTTGGAAGCTTGGCAACCCCTTTCGATCGAAAGTGTGCTTCACCACTCCCTTATAGTGCAACTTCAAGAGGAAACAAACCGTACAGATAGAAGTTAGAACTACTTTATTGTGTCAAGTTTCAAGGGGCTAGCACAAACCGTTCTTGATTTAGAGTTCCAAATTCATGTATCAATATAGGAGAAAACAGAGTGAAACCTGAAAACTCAAACTCTTATTGCAAACGAATGCTTCAACCTAGAAGAACGAAATTTGCTGAGTCAAGTGGGATTGGTGTACTGCTCATTACCCCCAAGTATCTTCAAGATTGGGTGAAAAAACATATGCTGAGATTTCAGGACACTCGTAGTATTTTGGAAGCTTGGCAACCTCTTTGAAACGAAAGTGTGTTTCACCACTCCCTCCTAGGGAAAATTCAATTGGACACAAACCATACAGATAGAACTTAGAACTACTTTATTGTGTCAAGTTTCAAGGGGCTACCACAAACCGTGTTTGATTTGGAGTTCCAAATTCATCTATCAATATAGGAGAAAACAGAGTGAAACCTGAAAATTCAAACTCTTACTGCCAACGAATGCTTCAACCTAGAAGAACGAAATTTGCTGAACCCAGTGGGATTGGTGTACTGCTCATTATCACCAAGTATCTTCAAGATTGGGTGAAAAAACATATGCTGAGATTTCAGGACACTCGTAGTTTTTTTGGAAGCTGGCAACCCCTTTCAATCGAAAGTGTGCTTCACCACTCCCTCCTAGGGCAACTTCAAGAGGAAACAAATCGTACAGATAGAACTTAGAACTACATTATTTGTCAAGTTTCAAGGGGCTAGCACAAACCGTGTTTGAGTTAGACTTCCAAATTCATGTATAAATATTAGAGAAAACAGCGTGAAACCCGAAATTTCAAAAATTTATTGAAAACGAATGCTTCAACCTAGAAGAACGAAATTTGTTTAGCCAAGTGGGATTGGTGTACTGCTCATTACCACCAAGTATCTTCAAGATTGGGTGAAAAAAACATATGCTGAGATTTCAGGACACTCGTAGTTTTTTGGAAGCTTGGCAACCCCTTTCAAACGAACGTGTGCTTCACCACTCCCTCCTAGGGCAACTCAAGAGGAAACAAACCGTGCAGATAGAACTTAGAACTACTTTATTGTGTCAAGTTTCAAGGGGCTAGCACAAACCGTGTTTGATTTGGAGTTTCCAAATTCATTTATCAATATCGGAGAAAACAGAGTGAAACCTGAAAATTCAAACTCTTACTGCCAACGAATGCTTCAACCTAGAAGAACGAAATTTGCTGAACCCAGTGGGATTTCTTGTACTGCTCATTATCGCCAAGTATCTTCAAGATTGGGTGAAAAAACATATGCTGAGATTTCAGGGACACTCGTAGTATTTAGGAAGCTTGTGGAACACCCGTTTCAAACGAAAGTGTGTTTCACCACTCCCTCCT
>NW_027517518.1:0-42620 GCF_048772815.1 Callospermophilus lateralis | reverse complement strand
CTCACCTATATTGATAGATGAATTTGGAACCCTAAATCCAACATGGTTTGTAGTAGCTCTTTGAAACTTGACAAAATAAAAGAGTTCTCAGTTTTGTCTCTATGGATTGTTTCCTCTTTAAGTAGCCCTAAGCACAGACTGAGTAAAAGCACTTTCATTGAGAGGGGTTGCATACCTTCTAAGAATTAACAAGTTTCCGAAATACGAGCGAACACTTTTTCACCCAATCTTGATGATACTTGGTGGTAATGATCAGTACATAAATCCCACTTGGCTCACCCAATTTTGTTCTTCTAGGTTGAAGCGTTCGTCTACAGTAGTAGTTTTTATATTTAGGTTTCCATCTGCTCTCTCCTATATAGATAGATGAATTTGGAACTCTAAATCAAACATGGTTCGTAGTAGCTCTTTGAAACTTCACAAAATAAAGGAGTTCTCAGTTTTGTCTCTATGGTTTGTTTCCTCTTCAAGTAGCCCTAAGCACAGACTGTGGAAAAGCACTTTCATTGAGAGGGGTTGTCAAGCTTCTAAGAATTAACGCATTTCCGAAATACCAGCAAATATTTTTTCACCCAATCTTGATGAAACTTGGTAGTAATGATTACTACACAAATCCCACTTGGCTCACGAAATTTTGTTCTTTTCGGTTGAAGCGTTCGTGTACAGTAGCACTTTTTATTATTAGGTTTCCTTATGTTCTCTCCTATATAGATAGATGAATTTCGAACTCTAAATCCAACATGGTTTGTAGTAGCTCTTTGAAACTTGACAAAATAAAGGAGTTCTCAGTTTTGTCTCTATGGTTTGTTTCCTCTTCAAGTAGCCCTAGGCACAGACTGTGGAAAAGCACTTTCATTGAGAGGGGTTGCCAACCTTCTAAGAATTAACGAGTTTCCGAAATACCTGCAAATATTTTTTCACCCAATCTTGATGATACTTGGTGGTAATGATCAGTACACAAATCCCACTTGGCTCACCAAATTTTGTTCTTCTAGGTTGAACCGATCGTCTACAGTAGCAGTTTTTATATTTAGATTTCCATCTGCTCAATCCTATATAGATAGATGAATTTGGAACTCTAAATCCAACATGGTTTGTAGTAGCTCTATGAAACTTGACAAAATAAAGGAGTTCTCAGTTTTGTCTCTATGGTTTGTTTCCTCTTTATGTAGCCCTAAGCACAGACTGTGTAAAAGCACTTTCATTGAGAGGGGTTGTCAAGCTTCTAAGAATTAACGCGTTTCCGAAGTACCAGCAAATTTTTTTTCACCCAATCTTGATGATACTTGGTGGTAATGTTCAGTACACAAATCCCACTTATCTCACCAAATTTTGTTCTTCTAGGTTGAAGCGTTCGTCTACAGAAGCAGTTTTTATATTGAGGATTCCCTCTGATCTCTCCAATATAGATAGATGAATTTGGAACTCTAAATCCAACATGGTTCGTAGTAGCTCTTTGAAACTTGACAAAATAAAGGAGTTCTCAGTTTTGTCTCTATGGTTTGTTTCCTCTTCAAGTAGCCCTAAGCACAGACTGTGGAAAAGCACTTTCATTGAAAGGGGTTGTAAAGATTCTAAGAATTAACGCGTTTCCGAAATACCAGCAAATATTTTTTCACCCAATCTTTATGATACTTGGTGGTAATGATCAGTACACAAATCCCACTTGGCTCACCAAATTTTGTTCTTCTAGGTTGAAGTGTTCGTCTACAATAGCAGTTTTTATATTTGGGTTTCCCTCTGCTCTTTCCTATATAGATAGATGAATTAGGAACTCTAAATCCAACATGGTTTGTAGTAGCTCTTTGAAACTTGACAAAATAAAGGAGTTCTCAGTTTTGTCTCAATGGTTTGTTTCCGCTTTAAGTAGCCCTAAGCACAGACTGTGTAAAAGCACTTTCATTGAGAGGGGTTGCCAAGCTTCTAATAATTAAAGATTTTCAAAATTCCAGCAAACATTTTTCACCCAATCTTGATGATACTTGGTGGTAATGATCAGTACACAAATCCCACTTGGCTCACCAAATTTTGTTCTTCTAGGTTGAAGCGTTCGTCTACAGTAGTAGTTTTTATATTTACTTTTCCCTCTCTTCTCTCCTATATAGATAGATGAATGTGGAACTCTAAATCCAACATGGTTTGTAGTAGCTCTTTGAAACTTTACAAAATAAAGGAGTTCTCATTTTTGTCTCTATGGTTTGTTTCCTCTTCAAGTAGCCCTCAGCACAGACTGTGGAAAAGCACTTTTCATTGAGAGGGGTTGCCAAGCTTCTAAGAATTAACGACTTCCCGAAATACCAGCAAATATTTTTTCACCCGATCTTGATGATACTTGGTGGTAATGATTAGTACACAAATCCCACTTGGCTCAGGAAATTTTGTTCTTCTAGGTTGAAGCGTTCGTGTACAGTAGCAGTTTTTTATTTAGGTTTCCTTCTGTTCTCTCCTATATAGATAGATGAATTTGGAACTCTAAATCCAACATGGTTTGTAGTAGCTCTTTGAAACTTGACAAAATAAAGGAGTTCTCCGTTTTGTCTCTATGGTTTGTTTCCTCTTCAAGTAGCCCTCAGCACAGACTGTGGAAAAGCACTTTCATTGAGAGGGGTTGCCAAGCTTCTAAGAATTAACGACTTCCCGAAATACCAGCAAATATTTTTTCACCCGATCTTGATGATACTTGGTGGTAATGATTAGTACACAAATCCCACTTGGCTCACGAAATTTTGTTCTTCTAGGTTGAAGCGTTCGTGTACAGTAGCAGTTTTTATATTTAGGTTTCTTTCTGTTCTCTCCTATATAGATAGATAAATTTGGAACTCTAAATCCCACATGGTTCGTAGTAACTCTTTGAAACTTGACAAAATAAAGGAGTTCTCAGATTTGTCTCTATGGTTTGTTTCCTCTTCAAGTAGCCCTAGGCACAGACTGTGGAAAACCACTTTCATTGAGAGGGGTTGCCAAGCTTCTAAGAATTAACGAGTTTCCGAAATACCAGCAAATACTTTTTCACCCAATCTTGATGATACTTGGTGGTAAAGATTTGTACACAAATCCCACTTGGCTCAGCAAATTTTGTTCTTCTAGGTTGAAGCGTTCGTCTACAGTATCGGTTTTTATATTTAGTTTTCGCTCTGTTCTCTTCTTATATACATAGATGAATTTTGGAACTCTAAATCCAACAGGGTTTGTAGTATCTCTTTGAAACTTGACAAAATAAAGGAGTTCTCAGTTTTGTCTCTATGGTTTGTTTCCTCTTCAATAGCCCTAGGCACAGACTGTGGAAAAGCACTTTCATCGAGAGGGGTTGCCAAGCTTCTAAGAATTAACGAGTTTCCGAAATACCAGCAAATATTTTTTTACGCAATCTTGATGATACTTGGTGGTAATGATCAGTACACAAATCCCACTTGTCTCACCAAACTTTGTTCATCTAGGTTGAAGCGTTCGTCTACAGAAGCAGTTTTTATATTTAAGATTCCCTCTGCTCTGTTCTATATAGATAGATGAATTTGCAACTCTAAATCCAACATGGTTAGTAGTAGCTCTTTGAAACTTGACAAAATAAAGGAGTTCTCAGTTTTGTCTCTATGGTTTGTTTCCTCTTTAAGTAGCCCTAAGCACAGACTGTTGAAAAGCACTTTCATTGAGAGGGGTTGTCAAGCTTCTAAGAATTAACGAGTTTCCGAAATACCAGCAAATATTTTTTCACCCAATCTTGATGATACTTGGTGGTAATGATAAGTACACAAATCCCACTTGGCTCACCAAATTTTGTTCTTCTAGGTTGAAGCGTTCGTCTACAGAAGCAGTTTTTATAATTAGGATTCCCTCTGCTCTGTCCTAAATAGATAGATGAATTTGGAACTCTAAATCCAACATGGTTCGTAGTAGCTCTTTGAAACTTTACAAAATAAAGGAGTTCTCAGTTCTGTCTCTAAGGTTTGTTTCCTCTTCAAGTAGCTCTCAGCACAGACTGTGGAAAAGCAATTTCATTGAGAGAAGTTGCCAAGCTTCTAAGAATTAAGGAGTTTCTGAAATACCAGCAAATATTTTTTCACCCGATCTTGATGATACTTGGTGGTAATGATCAGTACACAAATCCCACTTGGCTCACGAAATTTTGTTCTTCTAGGTTGAAGTGTTCGTCTACAGTAGCAGTTTTTATATTTAGATTTCCATCTGCTCAATCCTATATAGATAGATGAATTTTTGAACTCTAAATCCAACATGGTTTGTAGTAGCTCTTTGAAACTTGACAAAATAAAGGAGTTCTCAGTTTTGTCTCCATGGGTTGTTTCCTCTTTAAGTATTCCTAAGCACAGACTGTGTAAGCACTTTCATTGAGAGGGGTTGTCAAGCTTCTAAGAATTAACGAGTTTCCGAAATACCAGCAAATATTTTTTCACCCAATCTTGATGATACTTGGTGGTAATGATCAGTACACAAATCCCACTTGGCTCACCAAATTTTGTTCTTCTGGGTTGAAGCGTTCGTCTACAGAAGCAGTTTTTATATGTAGGTGTCCCTCTGATCTCTCCTATATAGATAGATGAATTTGGAACTCTAAATCCAACATGGTTAGTAGTAGCACTTTGAAACTTGACAAAATAAAGGAGTTCTCAGTTTTGTCTCTATGGGTTGTTTCCTCTTCAAGTAGCCCTAAGCACAGACTGTGAAAAAGCACTTTCATTGAGAGGGGTTGTCAATCTTCTAAGAATTAACGCGTTTCCGAAATACCAGCAAATATTTTTTCACCCAATCTTGATGATACTTGGTGGTAATGATCAGTACACAAATCCCACTTGGCTCACCAAATATTGTTCTTCTAGGTTGAAGCGTTCGATTACAGTAGCAGTTTTTATATTTAGGTTTCCCTCTGCTCTCTCCTATATAGATACATGAATTTGGAACTTTAAATCCAACATGGTTTGTAGTAGCTCTTTGAAACTTTACAAAATAAAGGAGTTCTCAGTTTTGTCTCTATTGTTTGTTTCCGCTTTAAGTAGCCCTAAGCACAGACTGTGTAAAAGCACTTTCATTGAGAGGGTTGCCAAGCTTCTAATAATTAACGATTTTCCCAAATTCCAGCAAATATTTTTCACCCAATCTTGATGATACTTGGTGGTAATGATTAGTACACAAATCCCACTTGGCTCAGGAAATTTTGTTCTTCTAGGTTGAAGCGTTCGTGTACAGTAGCAGTTTTTAATTTAGGTTTCCTTCTGTTCTCTCCTATATAGATCGATGAATGTGGAACTCTAAATCCAACATGATTTGTAGTATCTCTTTGAATCTTGACAAAATAAAGGAGTTCTCAGTTTTGTCTCTATGCTTTGTTTCCTCTTCAATAGCCCTAGGCACAGACTGTGGAAAAGCACTTTCATCGAGAGGGGTTGCCAAGCTTCTAAGAATTAACGAGTTTCCGAAATACAAGCAAATATATTTTTACGCAATCTTGATGATACTTGGTGGTAATGATCAGTACACAAATCCCACTTGGCTCACCAAATTTTGTTCTTATAGGTTGAAGCGTTCGTGTACAGTAGCAGTTTTTATATTTAGGTTTCCTTCTGTTCTCTCCAATGTAGATAGATGAATTTGGAACTCTAAATCCAACATGGTTTGGAGTAGCTCTTTGAAACTTGACAAAATAAAGGAGTTCTCAGTTTTGTCTCTATGGTTTGTTTCCTCTTCAAGTAGCCCTAAGCACAGACTGTGGAAAAGCACTTTCATTGAGAGGGGTTGCCAAACTTCTAAGAATTAAAGAGTTTCCGAAATACCTGCAAATATTTTTTCACCCAATATTGATGATACTTGGTGGTAATGATCAGTACACAAATCCCACGTGGCTCACCAAACTTTGTTCTTCTAGGTTGAAGCGTTCGTCTACAGAAGCAGTTTTTATATTTAAGATTCCCGCTGCTCTGTCCTATATAGATAGATGAATTTGCAAATCTAAATCCAACACGGTTCGTAGTAGCTCTTTGAAACTTCACAAAATAAAGGAGTTCTCAGTTTTGTCTCTATGGTTTGTTTCCGCTTTAAGTAGCCCTAAGCACAGACTGTGTAAAAGCACTTTCATTGAGAGGGGTTGCCAAGCTTCTAATAATTAACGATTTTCCCAAATTCCAGCAAATATTTTTCACCCAATCTTGATGATACTTGGTGGTAATGATTAGTACACAAATCCCACTTGGCTCAGGAAATTTTGTTCTTCTAGATTGAAGCGTTCGTGTACAGTAGCAGTTTTTTATTTAGGTTTCCTTCTGTTCTCTCCTATATAGATAGATGAATTTGGAACTCTAAATCCAACATGGTTTGTAGTAGCTCTTTCAAACGTGACAAAATAAAGGAGTTCTCAGTTTTGTCTCTATGGTTTGTTTCCTCTTCAAGTAGCCCTAGGCACAGACTGTGTAAAAGCACTTTCATTGATACGGGTTGCCAACCTTCTAAGAATTAACGAGTTTCCGAAATACCAGCAAATATTTTTTCACCCGATCTTGATGATACTTGGTGGTAATGATTAGTACAGAAATCGCACTTGGCTCACGAAATTTTGTTCTTCTAGGTTGAAGCGTTCATATTCAGTAGTAGTTTTTATATTTAGTTTTCCCTCTGTTCTCTCCTATATAGATAGATGAATGTGGAACTCTAAATCCACACATGGTTTGTAGTAGCTCTTTGAAACTTTACAAAATAAAGGAGTTCTCATTTTTGACTCTATGGTTTGTTTCCTTTTCAATTAGCCCTCAGCACAGACTGTGGAAAAGCACTTTCATTGAGAGGGCTTGCCAAGCTTCTAAGAATTAACGAGTTTCCGAAATACCAGCAAATATTTTTTCACCCAATCTTGATGATACTTGGTGGTAATGATCAGTACAGAAATCCCACTTGGCTCACCAAATTTTGTTCTTCTAGGTTGAAACCTTCGTCTACAGAAGCAGTTTTTATATTTAGGTTTCCCTCTGCTCTCTCCTATATAGATACATGAATTTGGAACTTTAAATCCAACATGGTTTGTAGTAGCTCTTTGAAACTTGACAAAATGAAGGAGTTCTCAGTTTTGTCTCTATGGTTTGTTTCCGCTTTAAGTAGCCCTAAGCACAGACTGTGTAAAAGCACTTTCATTGAGAGGGGTTGCCAAGCTTCTAATAATTAACGAGTTTCCCAAATACCAGCAAATATTTTTCACCCAATCTTGATGATACTTGGTGGTAATGATCAGTACACAAATCCCACTTGGCTCACCAAATTTTGTTCTTCTAGGTTGAAGCGTTCATCTACAGTAGTAGTTTTTATATTTAGTTTTCCCTCTGTTCTCTCCAATATAGACAGATGAATGTGGAACTCTAAATCCAACATGATTTGTAGTATCTATTTGAAACTTGACAAAATAAAGGAGTTCTCAGTTTTGTCTCTAATGTTTGATTCCTCTTCAAGTAGCCCTAAGCACAGACTGTGGAAAAGCACTTTCATTGAGAGAAGTTGCCAAGCTTCTAAGAATTAAGGAGTTTCCGAAATACCAGCAAATATTTTTTCACCCGATCTTGATGATACTTGGTGGTAATGATTTGTACACAAATCCCACTTGGCTCATGAAATTTTGTTCTTCTAGGTTGAAGCGTTCGTGTACTGTAGCAGTTTTTATATTTACGTATCCTTCTGTTCTCTCTGATATAGATAGATGAATTTGGAACTTTAAATCCAACATGGTTTGTAGTAGCTCTTTGAAACTTGACAAAAAAAAGGAGTTATCAGTTTTCTCTCTATGGTTTGTTTCCTCTTCAAGTAGCCCAAAGCACAGACTGTGGAAAAGCACTTTCATTGATAGGGGTTTCCAACCTTCTAAGAATTAACGAGTTTCCGAAATACCAGCAAATATTTTTTCACCCAATCTTGATGATACTTGGTGGAAATGATCAGTACACAAATCCCACTTGGGAAACCAAATTTTGTTCTTCTAGGTTAAAGCGTTCGTCTACAGTAGCAGTTTTTATATTTAAGATTCCCTCTGCTCTCTCCTATATAGATAGATGAATTTGGAACTCTAAATATAACATGGTTCGTAGTAGCTCTTTGAAACTTGACAAAATAAAAGAGTTCTCAGTTTTGTGTCTATGGTTTGTTTCCTCTTTAAGTAGCGCTAAGCACAGACTGTGGAAAAGCACTTTCATTGAGAGGGGTTGTCAAGCTTCTAAGAATTAACGAGTTTCCGAAATACCAGCAAATATTTTTTCACCCAATCTTGATGATACTTGGTGGTAATGATCAGTACACAAATCCCACTTGGCTCACCAAATTTTGTTCTTCTAGGTTGAAGCGTTCGTCTACAGAAGCAGTTTTTATATTTTAGGATTCCCTCTGCTCTGTCCTAAATAGATAGATGAATTTGGAACTCTAAATCCAACAAGGTTCGTAGTAGCTCTTTGAAACTTCACAAAATAAAGGAGTTCTCAGTTTTGTCTCTATGGTTTGTTTCCTCTTCAAGTAGCCCTAAGCACAGACTGTGGAAAAGCACTTTCATTGAGAGGGGTTGTCAAGCTTCTAAGAATTACCGAGTTTCCGAAATACCAGCAAATATTTTTTCACCCAATCTTGATGATACTTGGTGGTAATGATCAGTACACAAATCCCACTTGGCTCACCAAATTTTGTTCTTCTAGGTTGAAGCGTTCGTCTACAGAAGCAGTTTTTATATTTAAGATTCCCTCTGCTCTCTCCTATATAGATAGATGAATTTGGAACTCTAAATATAACATGGTTCGTAGTAGCTCTTTGAAACTTGACAAAATAAAAGAGTTCTCAGTTTTGTGTCTATGGTTTGTTTCCTCTTTAAGTAGCGCTAAGCACAGACTGTGTAAAAGCACTTTCATTGAGAGGGGTTGTCAAGCTTCTAAGAATTAACGCGTTTCCGAAACACCAGCAAATATTTTTTCACCCAATCTTGATGATACTTGGTGGTAATGATCAGTACACAAATCCCCACTTGGCTCACCAAATTTTGTTCTTCTAGGTTGAAGCGTTCGTCTACAGTAGCAGTTTTTATATTTATATTTCCATCTGCTCTCTCCTATATAGATAGATGAATTTGGAACTCTAAATCCAACATGGTTTGTAGTTGCTCCTTGAAACTTGACAAAATAAAGGAGTTCTCAGTTTTGTCTCTATGGTTTGTTTCCTCTTTAAGTAGCCCAAAGCACAGACTGTGGAAAAGCACTTTCATTGAGAGGGGTTGTCAAGCTTCTAAGAATTACCGAGTTTCCGAAATACCAGCAAATATTTTTTCACCCAATCTTGATGATACTTGGTGGTAATGATCAGTACACAAATCCCACTTGGCTCACCAAATTTTGTTCTTCTAGGTTGAAGCGTTCGTCTACAGAAGCAGTTTTTATATTTAGGATTCCCTCTGCTCTGTCCTAAATAGATAGATGAATTTGGAACTCTAAATCCAACAAGGTTCGTAGTAGCTCTTTGAAACTTCACAAAATAAAGGAGTTCTCAGTTTTGTCTCTATGGTTTGTTTCCTCTTCAAGTAGCCCTAAGCACAGACTGTGGAAAAGCACTTTCATTGAGAGGGGTTGTCAAGCTTCTAAGAATTAACGTATTTCCGAAATACCAGCAAATATTTTTTCACCCAATCTTGATGAAACTTGGTGGTAATGATCAGTACACAAATCCCACTTGGCTCAACAAATTTTGTTCTTCTAGGTTGAAGCGTTCATCTACAGTAGTAGTTTTTATATTTAGTTTTCCCTCTGTTCTCTCCTATATAGATAGATGAATGTGGAACTCTAAATCCACATGGTTTGTAGTACCTCTTTGAACTTGACAAATAAAGAAGTTCTCAGATCTGTCTCTAATGTTTGTTTCCTCTTCAAGTAGCCCTCAGTACAGACTGTGGAAAAGCACTTTCATTGAGAGAAGTTGCCAAGCTTCTAAGAATTAAGGAGTTTCCGAAATACCAGCAAATATTTTTTCACCCGATCTTGATGATACTTGGTGGTAATGATTTGTACACAAATCCCACTTGGCTCATGAAATTTTTGTTCTTCTAGGTTGAAGCGTTCGTGTACTGTAGCAGTTTTTATATTTACGTATCCTTCTGTTCTCTCTGATATAGATAGATGAATTTGGAACTCTAAATCCAACATGGTTCGTAGTAGCACTTTGAAACTTGACAAAAAAAAGGAGTTATCAGTTTTGTCTCTATGGTTTGTTTCCTCTTCAAGTAGCCTAGGCACAGACTGTGGAAAAGCACTTTCATTGATAGGGGTTTCCAACCTTCTAAGAATTAACGAGTTTCCGAAATACCAGCAAATATTTTTTCACCCAATCTTGATGATACTTGGTGGAAATGATCAGTACACAAATCCCACTTGGGTAACCAAATTTTGTTCTTCTAGGTTGAAGCGTTCGTCTACAGTAGCAGTTTTTATATTTAAGATTCCCTCTGCTCTCTCCTATATAGATAGATGAATTTGGAACTCTAAATATAACATGGTTCGTAGTAGCTCTTTGAAACTTGACAAAATAAAAGAGTTCTCAGTTTTGTCTCTATGGTTTGTTTCCTCTTTAAGTAGCGCTAAGCACAGACTGTGGAAAAGCACTTTCATTGAGAGGGGTTGTCAAGCTTCTAAGAATTAACGAGTTTCCGAAATACCAGCATATATTTTTTCACCCAATCTTGATGATACTTGGTGGTAATGATCAGTACCCAAATCCCACTTGGCTCACCAAATTTTGTTCTTCTAGGTTGAAGCGTTCGTCTACAGTAGCAGTTTTTATATTTAGGTTTCACTCTGCTCTCTCCTATATAGATACATGAATTTGGAACTTTAAATCCAACATGGTTTGTAGTAGCTCTTTGAAACTTGACAAAATAAAGGAGGTCTCAGTTTTGTCTCTATGGTTTTTTCCTCTTCAAGTAGCCCTCAGCACAGACTGTGGAAAAGCACTTTCATTGAGAGGGGTTGCCAAGCTTCTAAGAATTAACGACTTCCCGAAATACCAGCAAATATTTTTTCACCCGATCTTGATGATACTTGGTGGTAATGATTAGTACAGAAATCCCACTTGGCTCACCAAATTTTGTTCTTCTAGGTTGAAGCGTTCGTCTACAGTAGCAGTTTTTATATTTAGGTTTCCTTGTGTTCTCTCCTATTTAGATAGATGAATTTGGAAATCTAAATCCCACGTGGTTCGTAGTAGCTCTTTGAAACTTGACAAAATAAAGGAGTTCTCAGTTTTGTCTCTATGGTTTGTTTCCTCTTCAAGTAGCCCTAGGCACAGACTGTGGAAAACCACTTTCATTGAGAGGGGTTGCCAAGCTTCTAAGAATTAACGAGTTTCCGAAATACCAGCAAATATTTTTTCACCCAATTTTGATGATACTTGGTGGTAATGATCAGTACACAAATTGCACTTGAATCACCAAATTTTGTTCTTCTAGGTTGAAGCGTTCGTCTACAGAAGCAGTTTTTATATTTAAGATTCCCTCTGCTCTGTCCTATATAGATAGAGAAATTTGGAACTCTAAATCCAACACGGTTCATAGTAGCTCTTTGAACCTTCACAAAATAAAGGAGTTCTCAGTTTTGTCTCTATGGTTTGTTTCCTCTTCAAGTAGCACAAAGCACAGACTGTGGAAAAGCACTTTCATTGAGAGGGGTTGTCAAGCTTCTAAGAATTAACGCGTTTCCGAAATACCAGCATATATTTTTTCAGCCAATCTTGATGATACTTGGTGGAAATGATCAGTACACAAATCCCACTTGGCTCACCCAATTTTGTTCTTCTATGTTGAAGCGTTCATCTACAGTAGTAGTTTTTATATTTCGTTTTCCCTCTCTTCTCTCCTATATAGATAGAAGAATGTGGAACTATAAATCCAACATGGTTTGTAGTAGCTCTTTGAAACTTGACAAAATAAAGGAGTTCTCAGTTTTGTCTCTATGGTTTGTTTCCTCTTCAAGTTTCCCTAGGCACAGACTGTGGAAAAGCACTTTCATTGAGAGGGATTGCCAACCTTCTAAGAATTAACGAGTTTTTGAAATACCTGCAAATATTTTTTCACCCAATCTTGATGATACTTGGTGGTAATGATCAGTACACAAATCCCACTTGGCTCACCAAATTTTGTTCTTCTAGGTTGAACCGTTCGTCTACAGTAGCAGTTTTTATATTTAGATTTCCATCTGCTCAATCCTATATAGATAGATGAATTTGGAACTCAAAATCCAACATGGTTTGTAGTAGCTCTTTGAAACTTGACAAAATAAAGGAGTTCTCAGTTTTGTCTCTATGGTTTGTTTCCTCTTTATGTAGCCCTAAGCACAGACTGTGTAATAGCACTTTCATTGAGAGGGGTTGTCAAGCTTCTAAGAATTAACGCGTTTCCGAAATACCAGCAAATATTTTTTCACCCAATCTTGATGATACTTGGTGGTAATGATCAGTACACAAATCCCACTTGGCTCACCAAATTTTGTTCTTCTAGGTTGAAGCGTTCGTCTACAGAAGCAGATTTTATATTTAGGATTTCCTCTGCTCTCTCCTATATAGATAGATGAATTTGGAACTCTAAATCCAACATGGTTTCTAGTAGCTCTTGGAAACTTGACAAAATAAAGGAGTTCTCAGTTTTTTCTCAATGGTTTGTTTCCGCTTTAAGTAGCTCTAAGCACAGACTGTGTAAAAGCACTTTAATTGAGAGGTGTTGCCAAGCTTCTAATAATTAACGATTTTCCCAAATTCCAGCAAATATTTTTCACCCAATCTTGATGATACTTGGTGGTAATGATCAGTACACAAATCCCACTTGGCTCACCAAATTTTGTTCTTCTAGGTTGAAGCGTTCGTCTACAGTATTAGTTTTTATATTTAGTTTTCCCTCTGTTTTCTCCTATATAGATAGATGAATGTGGAACTCTAAATCCAACATGGTTTGTAGTAGCTCTTTGAAACTTTACAAAATAAAGGAGTTCTCATTTTTGTCTCTATTGTTTGTTTCCTCTTCAAGTAGCCCTCAGCACAGACTGTGGAAAAGCACTTTCATTGAGAGGGTTGCAAAGCTTCTAAGAATTAACAACTTCCCGAAATACCAGCAAATATTTTTTCACCCGATCTTGATGATATTTGGTGGTAATGATTAGTACACAAATCCTACTTGGCTCAGGAAATTTTGTTCTTCTTGGTTGAAGCGTTCGTGTACAGTAGCAGTTTTTTATTTAGGTTTCCTTCTGTTCTCTCCTATATAGATAGATGAATTTGGAATCTAAATTCAACATGGTTTGTAGTAGCTCTTTGAAACTTGGCAAAATAAAGGAGTTCTCAGTTTTGTCTCTATGGTTTGTTTAATCTTCAAGTAGCCCTAGGCACAGACTGTGTAAAAGCACTTCCATTGATAGGGGTTGCCAACCTTCTAAGAAATAACGAGTTTTAAAAATACCAGCAAATATTTTTTCACCCGATCTTGATGATACTTGGTGGTAATGATTAGTACACAAATCCCACTTGGCTAACCAAATTTTGTTTCTCTAGGTTGAAGCGTTCGTCTACAGTAGCAGTTTTTATATTTAGGATTACCTCTGCTCTCTCCTATATAGATAGATGAATTTGGAACTCTAAATCCAACATGGTTCGTAGTAGCTCTTTGAAACATGACAAAATAAAGGAGTTCTCTGTTTTGTCTCTATGGTTTGTTTCCTCTTTAAGTAGCCCTAAGCACAGACTTTGGAAAAGCACTTTCATTGAGAGGGGTTGTCAAGCTTCTAAGAATTAACGAGTTTCCGAAATACCTGCAAATATTTTTTCACCCAATCTTGATGATATTGGTTTTAATGATCAGTAAACAAATCCCACTTGGCTCACCAAATGTTGTTCTTCTAGGTTGAAGCGTTCGTCTACAGTAGCAGTTTTCATATTTAGGTTTCCCTCTGTTCTCTCCTATAAAGATAGATGAATTTGGAACTCTAAATCCAACATGGTTCGTAGTAGCTCTTTAAACTTCACAAAATAAAGGAGTTCTCAGTTTTGTCTCTATGGTTTGTTTCCTCTTCAAGTAGCCCTAAGCACAGACTGTGGAAAAGCACTTTCATTGAGAGGGGTTGTCAAGCTTCTAAGAATTAACGCGTTTCCGAAATATCAGCAAATATTTTTTCACCCAATCTTGATGATACTTGGTGGTAATGATCAGAACACAAATCCCACTTGGCTCACCCAATTTTGTTCTTCTAGGTTGAAGCGTTCATCTACAGTAGTAGTTTTTATATTTAGTTTTCCCTCTGTTGTCTCCTATATAGATAGGAACTGTAAATCCAACATGATTTGTAGTAGCTCTTTGAAACTTTACAAAATAAAGGAGTTCTCAGTTTTGTCTCTTTGGTTTCTTTCCTCTTCAAGTAGCCCTCAGCACAGACTGTGGAAAAGCACTTTCATTGAGAGGGGTTGCCAAGCTTCTAAGAATTAACGACTTCCCGAAATACCAGCAAATATTTTTTAACCCGATCTTGATCATACTTGGTGGTAATGATTAGTACACAAATCCCACTTGGCTCACGAAATTTTGTTCTTCTAGGTTGAAGCGTTCGTGTACAGTAGCAGTTTTATATTTAGGTTTCCTTCTGTTCTCTCCTATATAGATAGATGAATTTGGAACTCTAAATCCCACGTGGTTTGTAGTATCTCTTTGAAACTTGACAAAACAAAGGAGTTCTCAGTTTTGTCTCTATGGTTTGTTTCCTCTTCAAGTAGCCCTAGGCACAGACTGTGGAAAAGCACTTTCATTGAGAGGGGTTGCCAAGCTTCTAAGAATTAACGAGTTTCCGAAATACCAGCAAATATTTTTTCACCCAATCTTGATGATACTTGGTGGTAATGATCAGTACACAAATTGCACTTGGCTCACCAAATTTTGTTCTTCTAGGTTGAAGCGTTCGTCTACAGTAGCAGTTTTTATATTTAGGTTTCCCTCTGTTCTCTCCTATATAGATAGATGAAGTTGGAACTCTAAATCCAACATGGTTTGTAGTACCTCTTTGAAACTTGACCAAATAAAGGAGTTCTCAGTTTTGTCTCTATGGTTTGTTTCCTCTTCAAGTAGCCCTAGGCACAGACTGTGGAAAAGCACTTTCATTGAGAGGGGTTGTCAAGCTTCTAAGAAATAACGCGTTTCCGAAATACCAGCATATATTTTTTCACCCAATCTTGATGATACTTGGTGGTAATGATCAGTACACAAATCCCACTTGTCTCACCAAATTTTGTTCTTCTAGGTTGAAGCGTTCATCTACAGTAGTAGTTTTTATATGTAGTTTTCCCTCTGTTCTCTCCTATATAGATAGATGAATGTGGAACTATAAATCCAACATGGTTTGTAGTAGCTCTTTGAAACTTTACAAAATAAAGGAGTTCTCAGTTTTGTCTCTATGGTTTGTTTCCCCTTCAAGTAGCCCTAGGCTCAGACTGTGTAAAAGCACTTTCATTGAGAGGGGTTTCCAAGCTTCTAAGAATTAACGATTTTCCCAAATACCAGCAAATATTTTTCACCCAATATGGATGATACTTGTTGGTAATGATCAGTACACAAATCCCACTTGGCTCACGAAATTTTGTTCTTCTACGTTGAAGCGTTCATCTACAGAAGCAGTTTTTATATTTAGGATTCCATCTGATCTCTCCTATATAGATAGATGAATTTGGAACTCTAAATCAAACATGGTTCGTAGTAGCTCTTTGAAACTTGACAAAATAAAGGAGTTCTCAGTTTTGTCTCTATGGTTTGTTTCCTCTTCAAGTAGCCCTAAGCACAGACTGTGGAAAAGCACTTTCATTGAGAGGGGTTGTCAAGCTTCTAAGAATTAACGCGTTTCCGAAATACCAGCAAATATTTTTTCACCCAATCTTTATGATACTTGGTGGTAATGATCAGTACACAAATCCCACTTGGCTCACCAAATTTTGTTCTTCTAGGTTGAAGTGTTCGTCTACAATAGCAGTTTTTATATTTAGGTTTCCCTCTGCTCTCTCCTATATAGATAGATGAATGTGGAACTCTAAATCCAACATGGTTTGTAGTAGCTCTTTGAAACTTGACAAAATAAAGGAGTTCTCATTTTTGTGTCTATGGTTTGTTTCCTCTTCAAGTAGCACTAAGCACAGACTGTGGAAAAGCACTTTCATTGAGAGGGGTTGCCAAGCTTCTAAGAATTAACAACTTCCTGAAATACCAGCAAATATTTTTTCGCCCGATCTTGATGATACTTGGTGGTAATGATTAGTACACAAATTCCACTTGGCTCAGGAAATTTTGTTCTTCTAGGTTGAAGCGTTCGTGTACAGTAGCAGTTTTTTTTTAGGTTTCCTTCTGTTCTCTCCTATATAGATAGATGAATTTGGAACTCTAAATCCAACATGGTTTGTAGTAGCTCTTTGAAACTTGACAAAATAAAGGAGTTCTCAGTTTTGTCTCTATGGTTTGTTTCCTCTTCAAGTAGCCCTCAGCGCAGACTGTGGAAAACCACTTTCATTGGGAGGGGATGCCAAGCTTCTAATAATTAACGAGTTTACGAAATACCAGCAAATATTTTTTCACCCGATCTTGATGATACTTGGTGGTAATGATTAGTACACAAATCCCACTTGGCTAGCCAAATTTTGTTCTTCTAGTTTGAAGCGTTTGTCTACAGTAGCAGTTTTTATATTTAGGATTCCCTCTGCTCTCTCCTATATAGATAGATGAATTTGGAACTCTAAATCCAACATGGTTCGTAGTAGCTCTTTGAAACATGACAAAATAAAGGAGTTCTCAGTTTGGTCTCTATGGTTTGTTTCCTCTTTAAGTAGCCCAAAGCACAGACTGTGGAAAAGCATTTTCATTGAGAGGTGTTGTCAAGCTTCTAAGAATTAACGAGTTTCCGAAATACCTGCAAATATTTTTTCACCCAATCTTGATGATATTGGTTTTAATGATCAGTACACAAATCCCACTTGGCTCACCAAATTTTGTTCTTCTAGGTTGAAGCGATCGTCTACAGTAACAGTTTTTATATTTAGGTTTCCCTCTGTTCTCTCCTATAAAGATAGATGAATTTGGAACTCTAAATCCAACATGGTTCGTAGTAGCTCTTTGAAACTTCACAAAATAAAGGAGTTCTCAGTTTTGTCTCTATGGTTTGTTTCCTCTTCATGTAGCCCTAGGCACAGACTGTGTAAAAGCACGTTCATTGAGAGGGGTTGCCAAGCTTCTAAGAAATAACGATTTTCCCAAATACCAGCAAATATTTTTCACCCAATTTTGATGATACTTGGTGGTAATGATCAGTACACAAATCCCACTTGGCTCACGAAATTTTGTTCTTCTAGTTTGAAGCGTTCATCTACAGTAGTAGTTTTTATATTTAGTTTTTCCTCTGTTCTCTCCTATATAGATAGATGAATTTGGAACTATAAATCCAACATGGTTAGTAGTAGCTCTTTGAAACTTTACAAAATAAAGGAGTTCTCAGTTTTGTCTCTATGGTTTGTTTCCTCTTCAAGTATCCCTCAGCGCAGACTGTGGAAAAGCACTTTCATTGGGAGGGGTTGCCAAGCTTCTAAGAATTAACGAGTTTCCGAAATACCAGCAAATATTTTTTCACCCGATCTTGATGATACTTGGTGGTAATGATTAGTACACAAATCCCACTTGGCTCACGAATTTTGTTCTTCTCGGTTGAAGCGTTCGTGTACAGTAGCACTTTTTATTATTAGGTTTCCTTCTGTTCCCTCCTATATAGATAGATGAATTTGGAACTCTAAATCCAACATGCTTTGTAGTAGCTCTTTGAAACTTGACAAAATAAAGGAGTTCTCAGTTTTGTTTCTATGGTTTGTTTCCTCTTCAAGTAGCCCTAGGCACAGACTGTGGAAAAGCACTTTCATTAAGAGGGGTTGCCAACCTTCTAAGAATTAACGAGTTTCCGAAATACCTGCAAATATTTTTTCACCCAATCTTGATGATACTTGGTGGTAATGATCAGTACACAAATCCCACTTGGCTCACCAAATGTTGTTCTTCTAGGTTGAAGCGTTCGTCTACAGTAGCAGTTTTTATATTTAGATTTCCATCTGCTCAATCCTATATAGATAGATGAATTTGGAACTCTAAATCCAACATGGTTTGTAGTAGCTATTTGAAACTTGACAAAATAAAGGAGTTCTCAGTTTTGTCTCTATGGTTTGTTTCCTCTTTAAGTAGCCCTAAGCACAGACTGTGTAAAAGCACTTTCATTGAAAGGGGTTGTCAAGCTTCTAAGAATTAACGCGTTTCTGAAATACCAGCAAATATTTTTTCACCCAATCTTGATGATACTTGGTGGTAATGATCAGTACACAAATCCCACTTGGCTCACCAAACTTTGTTCTTCTAGGTTGAAGCGTTCGTCTACAGTAGCAGTTTTTATATTTAGGTTTCCCTCTGCTCTCTCCTATATAGATAGATGAATTTGGAACTCTAAATCCAACATGGTTTGTAGTAGCTCTTTGAAACTTGACAAAATAAGGGAGTTCTCAGTTTTGTCTCTATGGTTTGTTTCCTCTTCAAGTAGCCCTACGCACAGACTGTGGAAAAGCACATTCATTGATAGGGGTTTCCAACCTTCTAAGAATTAACGAGTTTCCGAAATACCAGCAAATATTTTTTCACCCGATCTTGATGATACTTGGTGGTAATGATTAGTACACAAATCCCACTTGGCTCACGAAATTTTGTTCTTCTCGGTTGAAGCGTTCGTGTACAGTAGCACTTTTTATTATTAGGTTTCCTTCTGTTCCCTCCTATATAGATAGATGAATTTGGAACTCTAAATCCAACATGCTTTGTAGTGGCTCTTGGAAACTTGACAAAATAAAGGAGTTCTCAGTTTTGTCTCTATGGTTTGTTTCCACTTCAAGTAGCCCTAGGCACGGACTGTGGAAAAGCACTTTCATTGAGAGGGGTTTCCAACCTTTTAAGAATTAACGAGTTTCCGAAATACCTGCAAATATTTTTTCACCCAATCTTGATGATACTTGGTGGTAATGATCAGTACACAAATCCCACTTGGCTCACCAAATGTTGTTCTTCTAGTTTGAAGCGTTCGTCTACAGTAGCAGTTTTTATATTTGGATTTCCATCTGCTCAATCCTATACAGACAGATGAATTTGGAACACTAAATCCAACATGCTTTGTAGTAGCTCTTTGAAACTTGACAAAATAAAGGAGTTCTCAGTTTTGTCTCTATGGTTTGTTTCCTCTTTAAGTAGCCCTAAGCACAGACTGTGTAAAAGCACTTTCATTGAAAGGGGTTGTCAAGCTTCTAAGAACTAACGCGTTTCCGAAATACCAGCAAATATTTTTTCACCCAATCTTGATGATACTTGGTGGTAATGATTAGTACACAAATCCCACTTGGCTCACGAAATTTTGTTCTTCTCGGTTGAAGCGTTCGTGTACAGTAGCACTTTTTATTATTAGGTTTCCTTCTGTTCTCTCCTATATAGGTAGATGAATTTGGAACTCTAAATCCAACATGGTTTGTAGAAGCTCTTTGAAACTTGACAAAATAAGGGAGAGCTCAGTTTTGTCTCTATGGTTTGTTTCCTCTTCAAGTAGCCCTAGGCACAGACTGTGGAAAAGCACTTTCATTGAGAGGGGTTGCCAACCTTCTAAGAATTAACGAGTTTCTGAAATAACTGCAAATATTTTTTCACCCAATCTTGATGATACTTGGTGGTAATGATCAGTACACAAATCCCACTTGGCTCACCAAATTTTGTTCTTCTAGGTTGAAGCGTTCGTCTACAGTAGCAGTTTTTATATTTAGATTTTCATCTGCTCAATCCTATATAGATAGATGAATGTGGAACTCTAAATCCAACATGGTTTGTAGTAGCTCTTTGAAACTTGACAAAAAAAAGGAGTGTCAGTTTTGTCTCTATGGTTTGTTTCCTCTTTAACTAGCCCTAAGCACAGACTGTGTAAAAGCACTTTCATTGTGAGGGGTTGTCAAGCTTCTAAGAATTAACGCGTTTCCAAAATACCAGCAAATATTTTTTCACCCAATCTTGATGATACTTGGTGGTAATGATCAGTACTCAAATCCCACTTGGCTCACCAAATTTTTTTTTGCTAGGTTGAAGCGTTCGTCTACAGAAGCAGTTTTTATATTTAGTATTATCTCTGATCTCTCCTATATAGATAGATGAATTTGGAACACTAAATCCAACATGGTTCGAATTAGCTCTTTGAAACTTGACAAAATAAAGGAGTTCTCAGTTTTGTCTCTATGGTTTGTTTCCTCTTCAAGTAGCCCTAAGCACAGACTGTGGAAAAGCACTTTCATTGAGAGGGGTTGTCAAGCTTCTAAGAATTAACGAGTTTCAAAATACCAGCAAATATTTTTTCACCCAATCTTGATGATACTTGGTGTTAATGATCAGTGAACGAATCCCACTTGGCTCACCAAATTTTGTTCTTCTAGGTTGAAGCGTTCGTCTACAGTAGCAGTTTTTATATTTAGATTTCCATCTGCTCAATCCTATATAGATAGATGAATTTGGAACTCTAAATCCAACATGGTTTGTAGTAGCTCTTTGAAACTTGACAAAATAGAGGAGTTCTCAGCTTTGTCTCTATGGTTTGTTTCCTCTTTATGTAGCCCTAGGCACAGACTGTGTAAAAGAACTTTCATTGAGAGGGGTTGTCAAGCTTCTAAGAATTAACGCGTTTCCGAAATACCAGCAAATATTTTTTCACCCAATCTTGATGATACTTGGTGGTAATGATCAGTACACAAATCCCACTTGGCTCACCAAATTTTGTTCTTCTAGGTTGAAGCGTTCGTCTACAGAAGCAGTTTTTATACTTAGGATTCCCTCTGATCTCTCCTATATAGATAGATGAATTTGGAACTCTAAATCCAACATGGTTCCTAGTAGCTCTTTGAAACTTTACAAAATAAATGAGTTCTCAGTTTTGTCTCTATGGTTTGTTTCCTCTTCAAGTAGCCCTCAGCGCAGACTGTGGAAGAGCACTTTCATTAGAGGGGTTGCCAAGCTTCTAAGAATTAACAAGTTTCCGAAATACCAGCAAATATTTTTTCACCCGATCTTGATGATACTTGGTGGTAATGATTAGTACACAAATCCCACTTGGCTCACGGAATTTTGTTCTTCTCGGTTGAAGCGTTCGTGTACAGTAGCACTTTTTGTTATTAGGTTTCCTTCTGTTCCCTCCTATATAGATAGATGAATTTGGAACTCTAAGTCCAACATGCTTTGCAGTAGCTCTTTGAAACTTGACAAAATAAAGGAGCTCTCAGTTTTGTTTCTATGGTTTGTTTCCTCTTCAAGTAGCCCTAGGCACAGACTGTGGAAAAGCACTTTCATTGAGAGGGGTTGCCAACCTTCTAAGAATTAACGAGTTTCCGAAATACCTGCAAATATTTTTTCACCCAATCGTGATGATACTTGGTGGTAATGTTCAGTACACAAATCCCACTTGGCTCACCAAATGTTGTTCTTCTAGGTTGAAGCGTTCGTCTACAGTAGCAGTTTTTATATTTGGATTTCCATCTGCTCAATCCTATATAGATAGATGAATTTGGAACTCTAAATCCAACATGGTTTGTAGTAGCTCTTTGAAACTTGACAAAATAAAGGAGTTCTCAGTTTTGTCTCTATGGTTTGTTTCCTCTTTAAGTAGCCCTAAGCACAGACTGTGTAAAAGCACTTTCATTGAAAGGGGTTGTCAAGCTTCTAAGAATTAACGCGTTTCCGAAATACCAGCAAATATTTTTTCACCCAATCTTGATGATACTTTGTGGTAATGATCAGTACACAAATCCCATTTGGCTCACCAAATTTTGTTCTTCTTGGTTGAAGCGTTCGTCTACAGTAGCAGTTTTTATATTTAGGTTTCCCTCTGCTCTCTCCTATATAGATAGATGAATTTGGAACTCTAAATCCAACATGGTTTGTAGTAGCTCTTTGAAACTTGACAAAATAAAGGAGTTCTCAGTTTTGTCTCTATGGTTTGTTTCCGCTTTAAGTAGCCCTAAGCACAGACTGTGTAAAAGCACTTTCATTGAGAGGGGTTGCCAAGCTTCTAATAATTAAAGATTTTCCCAAATACCAGCAAATATTTTTCACCCAATCTTGATGATACTTGGTGGTAATGATCAGTACACAAATCCCACTTGGCTCACCAAATTTTGTTCTTCTAGGTTGAAGCGTTCGTCTACAGTAGCAGTTTTTATATTTAGTTTTCCCTCTGTTCTCTCCTATATAGATAGATGAATGAGGAACTCTAAATCCAACATGGTTTGTAGTAGCTCTTTGAACTTTACAAAATAAAGGAATTCTCAGTTTTGTCTCTATGGTTTGTTCCCTCTTCAAGTTGCCCTCAGCACAGACTGTGGAAAAGCACTTTCATTGAGAGGGGTTGCCAACCTTCTAAGAATTAACGACTTCCCGAAATACCAGCAAATATTTTTTCACCCGAAGTTGATGATACTTGGTGGTAATGATTAGTACACAAATCCCACTTGGCTCAGGAAATTTTGTTCTTCTAGGTTGAAGCGTTCGTGTACAGTAGCAGTTTTTTATTTAGGTTTCCTTCTGTTCTCTCCTATATAGATAGATGAATGTGGAACTCTAAATCCAACATGGTTTGTAGTAGATCTTTGAAACTTGACAAAATAAAGGAGTACTCAGTTTTGTCTCTATGGTTTGTTTCCTCTTCAAGTAGCCCTAGGCACAGACTGTGTAAAAGCACTTTCATTGATAGGGGTTGCCAACCTTCTAAGAATTAACGAGTTTCCGAAATACCAGCAAATATTTTTTCACCCAATCTTGATGACACTTGGTGGTAATGATTAGTACACAAATCCCACTTGGCTAACCAAATTTTGTTCTTCTAGGTTGGAGCGTTCGTCTACAGTAGCAGTTTTTATATTTAGGATTCCCTCTGCTCTCTCCTATATAGATAGATGAATTTGGAACTCTAAATCCAACATGGTTTGTAGTAGCTCTTTGAAACTTGACAAAATAAAGGAGTTCTCAGTTTTGTCTCTATGGTTTGTTTCCTCTTCAAGTAGCCCTACGCACAGACTGTGGAAAAGCAATTTCATTGAGAGGGGTTGCCAACCTTCTAAGAATTAACGAGTTTCCGAAATACCAGCAAATATTTTTTCACCCGATCTAGATGATACTTGGTGGTAATGATTAGTACACAAATCCCACTTGGCTCATGAAATTTTGTTCTTCTCGGTTGAAGAGTTCGTGTACAGTAGCACTTTTTATTATTAGGTTTCCTTCTGTTCTCTCCTATATAGGTAGATGAATTTGGAACTCTAAATCCAACATGGTTTGTAGAAGCTCTTTGAAACTTGACAAAATAAGGGAGTTCTCAGTTTTTTCTCTATGGTTTGTTTCCTCTTCAAGTAGCCCTACGCACAGACTGTGGAAAAGCACTTTCATTGAGAGGGGTTGCCAACCTTCTAAGAATTAACGAGTTTCCGAAATAACTGCAAATGTTTTTTCACCCAATCATGATGATACTTGGTGGTAATGATCAGTACACAAATCCCACTTGGCTCACCAAATTTTGTTCTTCTAGGTTGAAGCGTTCGTCTACAGTAGCAGTTTTTATATTTAGATTTTCATCTGCTCAATCCTATATAGATAGATGAATTTGGAACTCTAAATCCAACATGGTTTGTAGTAGCTCTTTGAAACTTGACAAAAAAAAGGAGTTCTCAGTTTTGTCTCTATGGTTTGTTTCCTCTTTAACTAGCCCTAAGCACAGACTGTGTAAAAGCACTTTCATTGAGAGGTGTTGTCAAGCTTCTAAGAATTAACGGGTTTCCAAAATACCAGCAAATATTTTTTCACCCAATCTTGATGATACTTGGTGGTAATGATCAGTACACAAATCCCACTTGGCTCACCAAATTTTGTTCTTCTAGGTTGAAGCGTTCGTGTACAGTAGCAGTTTTTTATTTAGGTTTCCTTCTGTTTTCTCCTATATAGATAGATGAATGTGGAACTCTAAATCCAACATGGTTTGTAGTAGCTCTTTGAAACTTGACAAAATAAAGGAGTACTCAGTTTTGTCTCTATGGTTTGTTTCCTCTTCAAGTAGCCCTAGGCACAGACTGTGTAAAAGCACTTTCATTGATAGGGGTTGCCAACCTTCTAAGAATTAACGAGTTTCCGAAATACCAGCAAATATTTTTTCACCCAATCTTGATGACACTTGGTGGTAATGATTAGTACACAAATCCCACTTGGCTAACCAAATTTTGTTCTTCTAGGTTGAAGCGTTCGTCTACAGTAGCAGTTTTTATATTTAGGATTCCCTCTGCTCTCTCCTATATAGATAGATGAATTTGGAACTCTAAATCCAACATGGTTTGTAGTAGCTCTTTGAAACTTGACAAAATAAAGGTGTTCTCAGTTTTGTCTCTATGGTTTGTTTCCTCTTCAAGTAGCCCTACGCACAGACTGTGGAAAAGCACTTTCATTGAGAGGGGTTGCCAACCTTCTAAGAATTAACGACTTCCCGAAATACCAGCAAATATTTTTTCACCCGAACTTGATGATACTTGGTGGTAATGATTAGTACACAAATCCCACTTGGCTCAGGAAATTTTCTTCTTCTAGGTTGAAGCGTTCATGTACAGTAACAGTTTTTTATTTAGGTTTACTTCTATTCTCTCCTATATAGATAGATGAATGTGGAACTCTAAATCCAACATGCTTTGTAGTAGCTCTTTGAAACTTGACAAAATAAAGGAGTTCTCAGTTTTGTCTCTATGGATTGTTTCCTCTTCAAGTAGCCCTAGGCACAGACTGTGGAAAAGCACTTTCATTGAGAGGGGTTGCCAACCTTCTAAGAATTAACGAGTTTCCAAAATACCTGCAAATATTTTTCACCCAATCTTGATGATACTTGGTGGTAATGATCAGTACACAAATCCCACTTGGCTCACCAAATGTTGTTCTTCTAGGTTGAAGCGTTCGTCTACAGTAGCAGTTTTTATATTTAGATTTCCATCTGCTCAATCCTATATAGATAGATGAATTTGGAACTCTAAATCCAACATGGTTTGTAGTAGCTATTTGAAACTTGACAAAATAAAGGAGTTCTCAGTTTTGTCTCTATGGTTTGTTTCCTCTTAAGTAGCCCTAAGCACAGACTGTGTAAAAGCACTTTCATTGAGAGGGGTTGTCAAGCTTCTAAGAATTAACGCGTTTCTGAAATACCAGCAAATATTTTTTCACCCAATCCTGATGATACTTGGTGGAAATGATCAGTACACAAATCCCACTTGGCTCAGCAAATTTTTTTTTCTAGGTTGAAGCGTTCGTCTACAGAAGCTGTTTTTATATTTAGGATTCCCTCTGATCTCTCCTATATAGATAGATGAATTTGGAACACTAAATCCAACATGGTTCGTAGTAGCTCTTGGAAACTTGACAAAATAAAGGTGTTCTCAGTTTTGTATCTATGGTTTGTTTCCGCTTTAAGTAGCCCTAAGCACAGACTGTGTAAAATCACTTTCATTGAGAGGGGTTGCCAAGCTTCTAAGAATTAACGATTTTCCCAAATACCCGCAAATATTTTTCAACCAATCTTGATGATACTTGGTGGTAATGATCAGTACACAAATCCCACTTGGCTCACCAAATTTTGTTCTTCTAGGTTGAAGCGTTCGTCTACAGTAGCAGTTTTTATATGTAGATTTCCATATGCTCAATCCTATATAGATAGATGAATTAGGAACTCTAAATCCAACATGGTTTGTAGTAGCTCTTTGAAACTTGACAAATTACAGGAGTTCTCAGTTTTGTCTCTATGGTTTGTTTCCTCTTTATGTAGCCCTAAGCACAGACTGTGTAATAGAACTTTCATTGAGAGGGGTTGTCAAGCTTCTAAGAATTAACGCGTTTCCGAAATACCAGCAAATATTTTTTCAACCAATCTTGATGATACTTGGTGGTAATGATCAGTACACAAATCCCACTTGGCTCACCAAACTTTGTTCTTCTAGGTTGAAGCGTTCGTCTACAGAAGCAGTTTTTATACTTAGGATTCCCTCTGATCTCTCCTATATAGATAGATGAATTTGGAACTCTAAATCCAACATGGTTCGTAGTACCTCTTTGAAACTTGACAAAATAAAGGAGTTCTAGTTTTATCTCTATGGTTTGTTTCCACTTCAATTAGCCCTAAGCACAGACTGTGGAAAAGCACTTTCATTGAGAGGGGATATCAAGCTTCTAAGAATTAACGAGTTTCCGAAATACCAGCAAATATTTTTTCACCCAATCTTGATGATACTTGGTGGTAATGATCAGTACACAAATCCCACTTGGCTCACCAAATTTTGTTCTTCTAGGTTGAAGCGTTCGTCTACAGTAGCAGTTTTTATATTTAGGTTTCCCTCTGTTCTCTCCTATATAGATAGATAAAGTTGGAACTCTAAATCCAACATGGTTTGTAGTAGCTCTTTGAAACTTGACAAAATAAAGGAGTTCTCAGTTTTGTCTCTATGGTTTGTTTCCTCTTCAAGTAGCCCTAGGCAGAGACTGTGAAAAAGCACTTTCATCGAGTGGCGTTGCCAAGCTTCTAAGAATTAACGAGTTTCCGAAATACCAGCAAATATTTTTTTACGCAATCTTGATGATACTTGGTGGTAATGATCAGTACACAAATCCCACTTGGCTCACGAAATTTTGTTCTTCTAGTTTGAAGCGTTCATCTACAGTAGTAGTTTTTATATTTAGTTTTCTCTCTGTTCTCTCCTATATAGATAGATGAATGTGGAACTATAAATCCAACATGGTTTGTAGTAGCTCTTTGAAACTTTACAAAATAAATGAGATCTCAGTTTTGTCTCTATGGTTTGTTTCCTCTTCAAGTAGCCGTCAGCGCAGACTGTGGAAAAGCACTTTCATTGAAAGGGGTGGCCAAGCTTCTAAGAATTAACGAGTTTCCGAAATACCAGCAAATATTTTTTCACCCGATCTAGATGATACTTTGTGGTAATGATTAGTACACAAATCCCACTTGGCTCACGAAATTTTGTTCTTCTCGGTTGAAGCGTTCGTTTACAGTAGCACTTTTTATTATTAGGTTTCCTTCTGTTCTCTCCTATATAGATAGATGAATTGGAACTCTAAATCCAACATGGTTTGTAGTAGCTCTTTGAAACATGACAAAATAAAGGAGTTCTCCGTTTTGTCTCTATGGTTTGTTTCCTCTTCAAGTAGCCCTACGCGCAGACTGTGGAAAAGCACTTTCATTGAGAGAAGTTTCCAAGCTTCTAAGAATTAACGATTTTCCGAAATACCAGGAAATATTTTTTCACCCGATCTTGATGATACTTGGTGGTAATGATCAGTACACAAATCCCACTTGGCTCACCAAATTTTGTTCTTCTAGGTTGAAGCGTTCGTCTACAGTAGCAGTTTTTATATTTAGGTTTCCCTCTGCTCTCTCCTATATAGATAGATGAATTTGGAACTCTAAATCCAACATGGTTTGTATTAGCTCTTTGAAACTTGACAAAATAAAGGAGTTCTCAGTTTTGTCTCTATGGTTTGTTTCCTCTTTATGTAGCCCTAAGCACACACTGTGTAAAAGCACTTTCATTGAGAGGGGTTGTCAAGCTTCTAAGAATTAACGAGTTTCCGAAATACCAGCAAATATTTTTTCACCCAATCTTGATGATACTTGGTGGTAATGATCAGTACACAAATCCCACTTGGCTCACCAAATTTTGTTTTTGTAGGTTGTAGCGTTCGTCTACAGAAGCAGTTTTCATATTTAGGATTCCCTCTGATCTCTCCTATATAGATAGATGAATTTGGAACACTAAATCCAACATGGTTCGTAGTAGCTCTTTGAAACTTGACAAAATAAAGGAGTTCTCAGTTTTGTCTCTATGGTTTGTTTCCTCTTCAAGTAGCCCTAAGCACAGACTGTGGAAAAGCACTTTCATTGAGAGGGGTTGTCAAGCTTCTAAGAATTAACGAGTTTCCGAAATACCAGCAAATATTTTTTCACCCAATCTTGATAATACTTGGTGGTAATGATCAGTACACAAATCCCACTTGGCTCACCAAATTTTGTTCTTCTAGGTTGAAGCGTTCGTCTACAGTAGCAGTTTTTATATTTAGGTTTCCCTCTGCTCTCTCCTATATAGATAGATGAATTTGGAACTCTAAATCCAACATGGTTTGAAGTATCTCTTTGAAACTTGACAAAATAAAGGAGTTCTCAGTTTTGTCTCTATGGTTTGTTTCTGCTTTAAGTAGCCCTAAGCACAGAGTGTGTAAAATCACTTTCATTGAGAGGGGTTGCTAAGCTTATAAGAATTAAAGATTTTCCCAAATACCAGCAAATATTTTTCACCCAATCTTGATGATACTTGGTGGTAATGATCAGTACACAAATCCCACTTGGCTCACCAAATTTTGTTCTTCTAGGTTGAAGCGTTCGTCTACAGTAGCAGTTTTTATATTTAGGATTCCCTCTGCTCTCTCCTATATAGATAGATGAATTTGGAACTCTAAATCCAACATGGTTTGTAGTAGCTCTTTGAAACTTGACAAAATAAAGGTGTTCTCAGTTTTGTCTCTATGGTTTGTTTCCTCTTCAAGTAGCCCTACGCACAGACTGTGGAAAAGCACTTTCATTGAGAGGGGTTGCCAACCTTCTAAGAATTAACGACTTCCCGAAATACCAGCAAATATTTTTTCACCCGAACTTGATGATACTTGGTGGTAATGATTAGTACACAAATCCCACTTGGCTCAGGAAATTTTCTTCTTCTAGGTTGAAGCGTTCATGTACAGTAGCAGTTTTTTATTTAGGTTTACTTCTATTCTCTTCTATATAGATAGATGAATGTGGAACTCTAAATCCAACATGCTTTGTAGTAGCTCTTTGAAACTTGACAAAATAAAGGAGTTCTCAGTTTTGTCTCTATGGATTGTTTCCTCTTCAAGTAGCCCTAGGCACAGACTGTGGAAAAGCACTTTCATTGAGAGGGGTTGCCAACCTTCTAAGAATTAACGAGTTTCCGAAATACCTGCAAATATTTTTCACCCAATCTTGATGATACTTGGTGGTAATGATCAGTACACAAATCCCACTTGGCTCACCAAATGTTGTTCTTCTAGGTTGAAGCGTTCGTCTACAGTAGCAGTTTTTATATTTAGATTTCCATCTGCTCAATCCTATATAGATAGATGAATTTGGAACTCTAAATCCAACATGGTTTGTAGTAGCTATTTGAAACTTGACAAAATAAAGGAGTTCTCAGTTTTGTCTCTATGGTTTGTTTCCTCTTAAGTAGCCCTAAGCACAGACTGTGTAAAAGCACTTTCATTGAGAGGGGTTGTCAAGCTTCTAAGAATTAACGCGTTTCTGAAATACCAGCAAATATTTTTTCACCCAATCTTGATGATACTTTGTGGAAATGATCAGTACACAAATCCCACTTGGCTCAGCAAATTTTTTTTTCTAGGTTGAAGCGTTCGTCTACAGAAGCTGTTTTTATATTTAGGATTCCCTCTGATCTCTCCTATATAGATAGATGAATTTGGAACACTAAATCCAACATGGTTCGTAGTAGCTCTTGGAAACTTGACAAAATAAAGGTGTTCTCAGTTTTGTCTCTATGGTTTGTTTCCGCTTTAAGTAGCCCTAAGCACAGACTGTGTAAAATCACTTTCATTGAGAGGGGTTGCCAAGCTTCTAAGAATTAACGATTTTCCCAAATACCCGCAAATATTTTTCAACCAATCTTGATGATACTTGGTGGTAATGATCAGTACACAAATCCCACTTGGCTCACCAAATTTTGTTCTTCTAGGTTGAAGCGTTCGTCTACAGTAGCAGTTTTTATATGTAGATTTCCATATGCTCAATCCTATATAGATAGATGAATTAGGAACTCTAAATCCAACATGGTTTGTAGTAGCTCTTTGAAACTTGACAAATTACAGGAGTTCTCAGTTTTGTCTCTATGGTTTGCTCCTCTTTATGTAGCCCTAAGCACAGACTGTGTAATAGAACTTTCATTGAGAGGGGTTGTCAAGCTTCTAAGAATTAACGCGTTTCCGAAATACCAGCAAATATTTTTTCAACCAATCTTGATGATACTTGGTGGTAATGATCAGTACACAAATCCCACTTGGCTCACCAAACTTTGTTCTTCTAGGTTGAAGCGTTCGTCTACAGAAGCAGTTTTTATACTTAGGATTCCCTCTGATCTCTCCTATATAGATAGATGAATTTGGAACTCTAAATCCAACATGGTTCGTAGTACCTCTTTGAAACTTGACAAAATAAAGGTGTTCTAGTTTTATCTCTATGGTTTGTTTCCACTTCAATTAGCCCTAAGCACAGACTGTGGAAAAGCACTTTCATTGAGAGGGGATATCAAGCTTCTAAGAATTAACGAGTTTCCGAAATACCAGCAAATATTTTTTCACCCAATCTTGATGATACTTGGTGGTAATGATCAGTACACAAATCCCACTTGGCTCACCAAATTTTGTTCTTCTAGGTTGAAGCGTTCGTCTACAGTAGCAGTTTTTATATTTAGGTTTCCCTCTGTTCTCTCCTATATAGATAGATAAAGTTGGAACTCTAAATCCAACATGGTTTGTAGTAGCTCTTTGAAACTTGACAAAATAAAGGAGTTCTCAGTTTTGTCTCTATGGTTTGTTTCCTCTTCAAGTAGCCCTAGGCAGAGACTGTGAAAAAGCACTTTCATCGAGTGGCGTTGCCAAGCTTCTAAGAATTAACGAGTTTCCGAAATACCAGCAAATATTTTTTTACGCAATCTTGATGATACTTGGTGGTAATGATCAGTACACAAATCCCACTTGGCTCACGAAATTTTGTTCTTCTAGTTTGAAGCGTTCATCTACAGTAGTAGTTTTTATATTTAGTTTTCTCTCTGTTCTCTCCTATATAGATAGATGAATGTGGAACTATAAATCCAACATGGTTTGTAGTAGCTCTTTGAAACTTTACAAAATAAATGAGATCTCAGTTTTGTCTCTATGGTTTGTTTCCTCTTCAAGTAGCCGTCAGCGCAGACTGTGGAAAAGCACTTTCATTGAGAGGGGTGGCCAAGCTTCTAAGAATTAACGAGTTTCCGAAATACCAGCAAATATTTTTTCACCCGATCTAGATGATACTTTGTGGTAATGATTAGTACACAAATCCCACTTGGCTCACGAAATTTTGTTCTTCTCGGTTGAAGCGTTCGTTTACAGTAGCACTTTTTATTATTAGGTTTCCTTCTGTTCTCTCCTATATAGATAGATGAATTGGAACTCTAAATCCAACATGGTTTGTAGTAGCTCTTTGAAACATGACAAAATAAAGGAGTTCTCCGTTTTGTCTCTATGGTTTGTTTCCTCTTCAAGTAGCCCTACGCGCAGACTGTGGAAAAGCACTTTCATTGAGAGAAGTTTCCAAGCTTCTAAGAATTAACGATTTTCCGAAATACCAGGAAATATTTTTTCACCCGATCTTGATGATACTTGGTGGTAATGATCAGTACACAAATCCCACTTGGCTCACCAAATTTTGTTCTTCTAGGTTGAAGCGTTCGTCTACAGTAGCAGTTTTTATATTTAGGTTTCCCTCTGCTCTCTCCTATATAGATAGATGAATTTGGAACTCTAAATCCAACATGGTTTGTATTAGCTCTTTGAAACTTGACAAAATAAAGGAGTTCTCAGTTTTGTCTCTATGGTTTGTTTCCTCTTTATGTAGCCCTAAGCACACACTGTGTAAAAGCACTTTCATTGAGAGGGGTTGTCAAGCTTCTAAGAATTAACGAGTTTCCGAAATACCAGCAAATATTTTTTCACCCAATCTTGATGATACTTGGTGGTAATGATCAGTACACAAATCCCACTTGGCTCACCAAATTTTGTTTTTGTAGGTTGTAGCGTTCGTCTACAGAAGCAGTTTTCATATTTAGGATTCCCTCTGATCTCTCCTATATAGATAGATGAATTTGGAACACTAAATCCAACATGGTTCGTAGTAGCTCTTTGAAACTTGACAAAATAAAGGAGTTCTCAGTTTTGTCTCTATGGTTTGTTTCCTCTTCAAGTAGCCCTAAGCACAGACTGTGGAAAAGCACTTTCATTGAGAGGGGTTGTCAAGCTTCTAAGAATTAACGAGTTTCCGAAATACCAGCAAATATTTTTTCACCCAATCTTGATAATACTTGGTGGTAATGATCAGTACACAAATCCCACTTGGCTCACCAAATTTTGTTCTTCTAGGTTGAAGCGTTCTCTACAGTAGCAGTTTTTATATTTAGGTTTCCCTCTGCTCTCTCCTATATAGATAGATGAATTTGGAACTCTAAATCCAACATGGTTTGAAGTATCTCTTTGAAACTTGACAAAATAAAGGAGTTCTCAGTTTTGTCTCTATGGTTTGTTTCTGCTTTAAGTAGCCCTAAGCACAGAGTGTGTAAAATCACTTTCATTGAGAGGGGTTGCTAAGCTTATAAGAATTAAAGATTTTCCCAAATACCAGCAAATATTTTTCACCCAATCTTGATGATACTTGGTGGTAATGATCAGTACACAAATCCCACTTGGCTCACGAAATTTTGTTCTTCTAGGTTGAAGCGTTCGTGTACAGTAGCAGTTTTTATATTTAGGTTTCCTTCTGTTCTCTCCTATATAGATAGATGAATTTGGAACTCTAAATCCCACATGGTTCGTAGTAGCTCTTTGAAACTTGACAAAATATAGGAGTTCTCAGTTTTGTCTCTATGGTTTGTTTCCTCTTCAAGTATCCCTAGGCACAGACTGTGGAACAGCACTTTCATCGAGAGGCGTTGCCAAGTTTCTAAGAATTAACGAGTTTCCGAAATACCAGCAAATATTTTTTTACGCAATCTTGATGATACTTGGTGGTAATGATCAGTACACAAATCCCACTTGGCTCACCAAATTTTGTTCTTCTAGGTTGAAGCGTTCGTATACAGTAGCAGTTTTTATATTTAAGTTTCCTTCTGTTCTCTCCTATAAAGATAGATGAATTTGGAACTCTAAATCCAACATGGTTTGTAGTAGCTCTTTGAAACTTGACAAAATAGAGGAGTTCTCAGTTTTGTCTCTATGGTTTGTTTCCTCTTTATGTAGCCCTAAGCACACACTGTGTAAAAGCACTTTCATTGAGAGGGGTTGTCAAGCTTCTAAGAATTAACGAGTTTCCGAAATACCAGCAAATATTTTTTCACCCAATCTTGATGATACTTGGTGGTAATGATCAGTACACAAATCCCACTTGGCTCACCAAATTTTGTTTTTCTAGGTTGAAGCGTTCGTCTACAGAAGCAGTTTTCATATTTAGGATTCCCTCTGATCTCTCCTATATAGATAGATGAATTTGGAACACTAAATCCAACATGGTTCGTAGTAGCTCTTTGAAACTTGACAAAATAAAGGAGTTCTCAGTATGTCTCTATGGTTTGTTTCCTCTTCAAGTAGCCCTAAGCACAGACTGTGGAAAAGCACTTTCATTGAGAGGGGTTGTCAAGCTTCTAAGAATTAACGAGTTTCCGAAATACCAGCAAATATTTTTTCACCCAATCTTGATGATACTTGGTGGTAATGATCAGTACACAAATCCCACTTGGCTCACCAAATTTTGTTCTTCTAGGTTGAAGCGTTCGTCTACAGTAGCAGTTTTTATATTTAGGTTTCCCTCTGCTCTCTCCTATATAGATAGATGAATTTGGAACTCTAAATCCAACATGGTTTCAAGTATCTCTTTGAAACTTGACAAAATAAAGGAGTTCTCAGTTTTGTCTCTATGGTTTGTTTCCGCTTTAAGTAGCCCTAAGCACAGACTGCGTAAAATCACTTTCATTGAGAGGGGTTGCCAAGCTTCTAAGAATTAAAGATTTTCCCAAATACCAGCAAATATTTTTCACCCAATCTTGATGATACTTGGTGGTAATGATCAGTACACAAATCCCACTTGGCTCACCAAATTTTGTTCTTCTAGTTTGAAGCGTTCATCTACAGTAGTAGTTTTTATATTTAGTTTTCCCTCTGTTCTCTCCTATATAGATAGATGAATGTGGAACTCTAAATCCAACATGGTTTGTAGTAGCTCTTTGAAACTTTACAAAATAAAGGAGTTCTCAGTTTTGCCTCTATGGTTTGTTTCCTCTTCAAGTAGCCCTCAGCACAGACTGTGTAAAAGCACTTTCATTGAGAGGTGTTGCCAAGCTTCTAAGAATTAACGACTTCCCGAAATACCAGCAAATATTTTTTCACCCGATCTTGATGATACTTGGTGGTAATGATTAGTACACAAATCCCACTTGGCTCACGAAATTTTGTTCTTCTAGGTTGAAGCGTTCGTGTACAGTAGCAGTTTTTATATTTAGGTTTCCTTCTGTTCTCTCCTATATAGATAGATGAATTTGGAACTCTAAATCCAACATGGTTCGTAGTAGCTCTTTGAAACTTGACAAAATAAAGGAGTTCTCAGTTTTGTCTCTATGGTTTGTTTCCTCTTCAAGTAGCCCTAGGCACAGACTGTGGAACAGCACTTTCATCGAGAGGCGTTGCCATGTTTCTAAGAATTAACGAGTTTCCGAAATACCAGCAAATATTTTTTTTCGCAATCTTGATGATACTTGGTGGTAATGTTCAGTACACAAATCCCACTTGTCTCACCAAATTTTGTTCTTCTAGGTTTAAGCGTTCGTGTACAGTAGCAGTTTTTATATTTAAGTTTCCTTCTGTTCTCTCCTATATAGATAGATGAATTTGGAACTCTAAATCCAACATGGTTTGTAGTAGCTCTTTGAAACTTGACAAAATAAAGGAGTTCTCAGTTTTGTCTCTATGGTTTGTTTCCTCTTTAAGTAGCCCTATGCACAGACTGTGGAAAAGCACTTTCATCGAGAGGGGTTGGCAAGCTTCTAAGAATTAACGAGTTTCCGAAATACCAGCAAATATTTTTTTACGCAATCTTGATGATACTTGGTGGTAATGATCAGTACACAAATCCCACTTGGCTCACAAAATTTTCTTCTTCTAGGTTGAACCGTTCGTGTACAGTAGCAGTTTTTATATTTAGGTTTCCCTCTGTTCTCTCCTATATAGATGGATGAATTTGGAACTCTAAATCCAACATGGTTTGGAGTAGCTCTTTGAAACTTGACAAAAAAAAGGAGTTCTCAGTTTTGTCTCTATGGTTTGTTTCCTCTTCAAGTAGCCCTAGGCACAGACTGTGGAAAAGCACTTTCATTGAGAGGGGTTGCCAACCTTCTAAGAATTAACGAGTTTCCGAAATACCTGCAAATATTTTTCACCCAATCTTGATGATACTTGGTGGTAATGATCAGTACACAAATCCAACTTGGCTCACGAAATTTTGTTCTTCTAGGTAGAGGTTGAAGAGTTCATCTACAGTAGCACTTTTTATTATTAGGTTTCCTTCTGTTGTCTCCTATATAGATAGATGAATTTGGAACTCTATATCCAACATGGTTTGTAGTAGCTCTTTGAAACTTGACAAAATAAAGGAGTTCTCAGTTTTGTCTCTATGGTTTGTTTCCTCTTGAGTAGCCCTAAGCACAGACTGTGTAAAAGCACTTTCATTGAGAGAGGTTGTCAAGCTTCTATGAATTAACGAGTTTCCGAAATACCAGCAAATATTTTTTCACCCAATCTTGATGACACTTGGTGGTAATGATCAGTGCAAAATTCCCACTTGGCTCACCAAATATTGTTCTTCTAGGTTGAAGCGTTCGTCTACAGAAGCAGTTTTTATATTTATGTTTCCCTCTGTTCTCTCCTATATAGATAGATGAATTTGGAACTCTAAATCCAACATGGTTTGGAGTAGCTCTTTGAAACTTGACAAAATACAGAGTTCTCAGTTTTGTCTCTGTGGTTTGTTTCCTCTTCAAGTAGCCCTAGGCACAGATTGTGGAAAAGCACTTTCATTGAGAGGGGTTGCCAACCTTCTAAGAATTAACGAGTTTCCGAAAAACCTGCAAATATTTTTTCACCCAATCTTGATGATACTTGGTGGTAATGATCAGTACACAAATCCCATTTGGCTCACCAAATTTTGTTCTTCTAGGTTGAAGCGTTCGTCGGCAGTAGCAGTTTTTATATTTAGATTTCCAGCTGCTCTCTCCTATATAGATAGATGAATTTGGAACTCTAAATCCAACATGGTTTGTAGTAGCTCTTTGAAACTTGACAAAATAAAGGAGTTCTCAGTTTTGTCTCTATGGTTTGTTTCCTCTTTAAATAGCCCTAAGTACAGACTGTGTAAAAGCACTTTCATTTAGAGGGGTTGTCAAGCTTCTAAGAATTAACGCGTTTCCGAAATAACAGCAAATATTCTTTCACCCAATCTTGATGATACTTGGTGGTAATGATCAGTACACAAATCCCACTTGGCTCACCAAATTTTGTTCTTCTAGGTTAAAGCGTTCGTCTACAGTAGCAGTTTTTATATTTAGATTTCCATCTGATCTCTCCTATATAGATAGATGAATTTGGATCTCTAAATCCAACATGGTTCGTAGTAGCTCTTTGAAACTTGACAAAATAAAGGAGTTCTCAGTTTTGTGTCCATGGTTTGTTTCCTCTTTAAGTAGCCCTAAGCACAGACTGTGTAAAAGCACTTTCATTGAGCGGGGTTGTCAAGCTTATAAGAATTTACGAGTTTCCGAAATAGCAGCAAATATTTTTTCACCCAATCTTGATGATACTTGGTGGTAATGATCAGTACACAAATTCCACTTGGCTCACCAAATTTTGTTCTTCTAGGTTGAAGCGTTCATCTACAGTAGTTGTTTTTATATTTAGTTTTCCCTCTGCTCTCTCCTTTATAGATAGATGAATTTGGAACTCTAAATCCAACATGGTTCCTAGTAGCTCTTTGAAACTTGACAAAATAAAGGAGTTCTCAGTTTTGTCTCTATGGTTTGTTTTCTCTTCAAGTAGCCCTAGGCATACACTGTGGAAAAGCACTTTCATTGAGAGTTTTTGCCAAGCTTCTAAGAATTAACGAGTGTCCCAAACACCATCAAATATTTTTTCACTCAATCTTGATGATACTTGGTGGTAATGATCAGTACACAAATTCCACTTAACTCACGAAATTTTGTTCTTCTAGGTTGAAGCGTTCGTCTACAGTAGCAGTTTTTATATTTAGGTTTCCTTCTGTTCTTTCCTATATAGATAGATGAATTTGGAACTCTAAATCCCACATGGTTCGTAGTAGCTCTTTGAAACTTGACAAAATAAAGGAGTTCTCAGTTTTGTCTCTATGGTTTGTTTCCTCTTCATGTAGCCCTAGGCACAGACTGTGGAACAGCACTTTCATCGAGAGGCGTTGCCAAGTTTCTAAGAATTAACGAGTTTCCGAAATACCAGCAAATATTTTTTTACGCAATCTTGATGATACTTGGTGGTAATGATCAGTACACAAATCCCACTTGGCTCACCAAATTTTGTTCTTCTAGGTTGAAGCGTTCGTATACAGTAGCAGTTTTTATATTTAAGTTTCCTTCTGTTCTCTCCTATAAAGATAGATGAATTTGGAACTCTAAATCCAACATGGTTTGTAGTAGCTCTTTGAAACTTGACAAAATAGAGGAGTTCTCAGTTTTGTCTCTATAGTTTGTTTCCTCTTCAAGTAGCCCTAGGCACAGACTGTGGAAAAGCACTTTCATTGAGGGGGGTTGCCGAGCTTCTAAGAATTAACGAGTTTCCGAAATTCGAGCAAACACTTTTTCAACCAATCTTGATGATACTTAGTGGTAATCATCAGTACAAAAATCCCACTTGGCTCACGAAATTTTGTTCTTCTAGGTTGAAGCATTCATGTACAGGAGCTGTTTTTATGTTTAGATTTCCCTCTGTTCTCTCCTATATAGATAGATAAATTTGGAAGTCTAAATCCAACATGGTTTGTAGTAGCTCTTTGAAACTTGACAAAATAAAGGAGTTCTCAGTTTGGTCTCCATTTTTTGTTTCCTATTCAAGTAGCCCTATGCACAGACTGTGGAAAAGCACTTTCATTGAGAGGGTTTGACAAGCTTCTAAGAATTAACGAGTTTTCGAAATACCAGCAAATATTTTTTCACCCAATCTTGATGATACTTGGTGGTAATGATCAGTTCACAAGTCCCACTTGGCTCACCAAATTTTGATCTTCTAGGTTGAAGCGTTCGTCTACAGTAGCAGTTTTTATATTTAGGTTTCCCTCTGCTCTCTCCTATATAGACAGATGAATTTGGAACTGTATATCCAACATGGTTTGTAGTAGCTCTTTTAAACTTGACAAAATAAAGGAGTTCTCAGTTTTGTCTCTATGGTTTGTTTCCTCTTCAAGTAGCCCTAGGCACAGATTGTGGAAAAGCACTTTCATTGAGCGGGGTTGCCAAGCTTCTAATAATTAACGAGTTTCCGAAATACCAGCAAATATTTTTTCACCCAATCTTGATGATACTTGATGGTAATGATCAGTACACAAATCCCACTTGGCTCACCAAATTTTGTTCTTCTAGGTTGAAGCGTTCGTCTACAGTAGCAGTTTTTATATTTAGTTTTCCCTCTGCTCTCTCGTAAATAGTTAGATGAATTTGGAACTCTCAATCCAACATGGTTCGTAGTAGCTCTTTGAAACTTGACAAAATAAAGGAGATCTCAGTTTTGTCTCTATGGTTTGTTTCCTCTTCAAGTAGCCCTAGGCACAGACTGTGGAAAAGCACTTTCATCGAGAGGGGTTGCCAAGCTTCTAAGAATTAACGAGTTTCTGAAATACCAGCAAATTTTTTTTTACCCAATCTTGATGATACTTGGTGGTAATGATCAGTACACAAATCCCACTTGGCTCACCAAAATTTGTTCTTCTAGGTTGAAGCGTTCGTCTACAGTAGCAGTTTTTATATTTAGGTTTCCCTCTGCTCTCTCGTAAATAGTTAGATGAATTTGGAACTCTCAATCCAACATGGTTCGTAGTAGCTCTTTGAAACTTGACAAAATAAAGGAGTTCTCAGTTTTGTCTCTATGGTTTGTTTTCTCTTCAAGTAGCCCTAGGCACAGACTGTGGAAAAGCACTTTCATTGTGAAGGGTTGCCAACCTTCTAAGAATTAACGAGTTTCCAAAATAGCAGCAAATATTTTCTCACCCAATCTTGATGATACTTGGTGGTAATGATCAGTACACAAATCCCACTTGGCTCACCAAATTATGTTCTTCTAGGTTGAAGCGTTCGTCTACAGTAGCAGTTTTTATATTTAGGTTTCCCTCTGTTCTCTCCTATATAGATAGATGAATTTGGAACTCTAAATCCAACATGGTTCGAAGTAGCTCTTGGAAACTTGACAATATAAAGGAGTTCTCACTTTTTCTCTATAGTTTGTTTCCTTTTCAAGTAGCCCTAGGAACAGACTGTGGAAAAGCACTTTCATCGAGAGGGGCTGCCAAGCTTCTAAGAATTAACGAGTTTCCGATATTCCAGCAAATATTTTTTTACCCTATCTTGATGATCCTTGGTGGTAATGATCAGTACACAAATCCCACTTGGCTCACCAAATTTTGACTTCTAGGTTGAAGCGTTCGTCTACATTAGCAGTTTTTATATTCAGGTTTCCCTCTACTCTCTCCTATATAGATAGATGAATTTGGAACTCTAAATCCAACATGGTTCGTAGTAGCTCTTAGAAACTTGACAAAATAAAGGAGTTCTCAGTTTTGTCTCTATGGTTGTTTCCTCTTCAAGTAGCCCTAAGCACAGACTGTGGAAAAGCACTTTCATTGAGAGGGTTTGCCTAGCTTCTAAGAATTATCGAGTTTCCGAAACACCAGCAAATTTTTTTTCACCCAATCTTGATGATACATGGTGGTAATGATCAGTTCACAAATCCCACTTGGCTCACCAAATTTTGTTCTTCTAGGTTGAAGCGTTCAGCTACAGTAGCAGTTTTTATATTTATGTTTCCCTCTGCTCTCTCGTAATAGATAGATGAATTTTGAATCTCAATCCAACATTGTTCGTAGTAGCTCTTTGAAACTTGACAAAATAAAGGAGTTCTCAGGTTTGTCTCTATGGTTTGTTTCCTCTTCAAGTAGCCCTAGGCACAGACTGTGGAAAAGCACTTTCGTTGAGAGGGTTTGCCAACCTTCTAAAATTAACGAGTTTCCGAAATACCTGCAAATATTTTTTCACCCAATCCTGAAGATACTTTGTGGTAATGATCATTTCACAAATCCCACTTGGCTCACCAAATTTTGTTCTTCCAGGTTGAAGCGTTCGTCTACAGTAGCAGTTTTTATATTTAGGTTTCCCTCTGTTCTCTCCTATATAGATAGATGAATATGGAACTTTAAATCCAACATGGTTCGTAGTAGCTCTTTGAAACTTGACAAAATAAAGGAGTTCTCAGTTTTGTCTCTATTGTTTGTTTCCTCTTCAAGTAGCCCTAAACACAGACTGTGGAAAAGCACTTTCATTGAGAGGGGTTGCCAAGCTTCTAAGAATTATCGAGTTTCCGAATACCAGCATATATTTTTTCACCCAATCTTGATGATACTTGGTGTTAATGATCAGTACACAAATCCCACTTGGCTCACGAAATTTTGTTCTTCTAGGTTGAAGCATTCGTATACAGTAGCAGTTTTTTATATTTAGGTTTCCCTCTGTTCTCTCCTATATAGATAGATGAATTTGGAACTCTCAATCCAACATGGTTTGTAGTAGCTCTTTGAAACTTGACAAAATAAAGGAGTTCTCAGTTTTGTCTTCATTTTTTGTTTCCTATTCAAGTAGCCCTATGCACAGACTGTGGAAAAGCACTTTCATTGAGAGGTGTTGCCAAGCTTCGAAGAATTAACGAGTTTCCGAAATACAATAAATATTTTTTCACCCGATCTTGATGATACTTGGTGGTAATGATCAGTACACAAATCCCACTTGGCTCACCAAATTTTGTTCTTCCAGGTTGAAGTGTTCGTCTACAGTAGCAGTTTTTATATTTAGGTTTCCCTCTGCTCTCTCCTATATAGATAGATGAATTTGGAACTCTCAATCCAACATGGTTTGTAGTAGCTCTTTGAAACTTGACAAATAAATTAGTTTTCAGTTTTGTCTCTACGGTTTGTTTCCTCTTCAAGTAGCCCTAGGCACAGACTGTGGAAAAGCAATTTCATTGAGAAGGGTTGCCAACCTTCTAAGAATTAACGAGTTTCCAAAATACCAGCAAATATTTTTTCACCCAATCTTGATGATACTTGGTGGTAATGATCAGTACACAAATCCCACTTGGCTCACCAAATTATGTTCTTCTAGGTTGAAGCGTTCGTCTACAGTAGCAGTTTTTATATTTAGGTTTCCCTCTGTTCTCTCCTATATAGATAGATGAATTTGGAACTCTAAATCCAACATGGTTCGAAGTAGCTCTTGGAAACTTGACAATATAAAGGAGTTCTCAGTTTTTTCTCTATAGTTTGTTTCCTTTTCAAGTAGCGCTAGGCACAGACTGTGGAAAAGCACTTTCATCGAGAGGGGCTGCCAAGCTTCTAAGAATTAACGAGTTTCCGATATTCCAGCAAATATTTTTTCACCCTATCTTGATGATCCTTGGTGGTAATGATCAGTAGACAAATCCCACTTGGCTCACCAAATTTTGTTCTTCTAAGTTGAAGCGTTCGTCTACAGTATCAGTATTTATATTGAGGTTTCACTCTGTTCTCTCGTATATAGATAGATGAATTTGGAACTCTCAGTCCAACATGGTTCGTAGTAGCTCTTTGAAACTTGATAAAATAAAGGAGTTCTCAGTTTTGTCTCTATGGTTTGTTTCCTCTTCAAGTAGCCCTAGGCACAGACTGTGGAAAAGCACTTTCATTGAGAGGGTTTGCCAACCTTCTAAAATTAACGAGTTTCCGAAATACTTGCAAATATTTTTTCACCCAATCCTGATGATACTTTGTGGTAATGATCAGTTCACAAATCACACTTGGCTCACCAAATTTTGTTCTTCCAGGTTGAAGCGTTCGTCTACAGTAGCAGTTTTCACATTTAGGTTTCCCTCTGCTCTCTCGTATATAGATAGATGAATTTGGAACTCTCAATCCAACATGGTTTGTAGTAGCTCTTTGAAACTTGACAAATAAAGGAGTTCTCAGTTTTGTCTCTATGGTTTGTTTCCCCTTCAAGTAGCCCTAGGCACAGACTGTGGAAAAGCACTTTCATTGAGAGGGGTTGCCAAGCTTCTAAGAATTAACGAGTTTCCGAAATACAAGCAAACACTTTTTCACCCAATCTTGATGATACTTAGTGGAAATGATCAGTACACAAATCCCACTTGGCTCACCAAATTTTGTTCTTCTAGGTTGAAGCGTTCGTCTACAGTAGCAGTTTTTAGATTTAGGTTTCCCTCTGCTCACTTCTATATAGATAGATGAATTTGGAACTATAATCCAACATGTTTCGTAGAAGCTCTTTGAAACTTGACAAAATAAAGGAGTTCTCAGTTTTGTAGCTATGGTTTG
>NW_027517516.1:0-42637 GCF_048772815.1 Callospermophilus lateralis | reverse complement strand
AAACAAACAATAAAGAGATAGAACTTAGAACTACTTCATTTGTCAAGTTTCAAGGAGCTAGCACAAACCGTGTTTGATTTAGAGTTTCAAACACATATATCTATATAGCAGAAACAGAGTGAAACCTAAAAATTCAAAGTGTTACTGGAAACGAACGCTTGAATATTGAAGAGTGAAAATTGGGCAGCCAAGTGGGATTATTGAACTGATCATTACCACCAAGTATCATCAAGATTTGGTGAAAAAATGTTTTCTGAGATTTCAGCAAACAAGAAGTTTTTTGGAAGCTTGGCAACCCCTTTCAAACGAAAGTGGTTTTTCGCCAGTCTCTGCATGGGGTAAGAGGAAACAAACCATAGAGATAGAACTAAGAACTACTTCATATGGTCAAGTTTCAAGGAGCTAGCAAAAACCGAGTTTGATTTAGAGTTTCAAACACATCTATCTATATAGCAGAAAACAGAGTGAAACCTAAAATTTCAAAGTGTTACTGGAAACGAACGCTTGAATATTGAAGAGTGAAAATTGGGCAGCCAAGTGGGCTTAGTGAACTGATCATTACTACCAAGTACCATCAAGATTTGGTGAATAAATGTATGCTGAGATTTCAGAAAACTAGTAGTTTTTTGGAAGCTTGGCAAGACCTTTCAAACGAAAGTGATTTTCGCCAGTCTCTGCATGGGGTACTTCAAGAGGAAACAAACCATAGAGATAGAACATAGAACTACTTCATTTGGTCATGTTTCAAGGAGCTAGCACAAACCATGTTTGATTTAGAATTCCAAACACAGCTATCTATGTAGGAGAAAACAGAGTGAAATCTAAAAATTCAAACTGTTACTGGAAACGAATGCTTCAACCTAGAAGAATAAAAATTGGGCAGCCAAGTGGGATTAGTGAACTGATCATTACCACCAAGTATCATCAAGATTTGGTGAAAAAATGTTTGCTGAGATTTCAGCAAACTAGTAGTTTTTCTGGAAGCTTGGCAACCCCTTTCAAACGAAAGTGTTTTCACCAGTCTCTGCATGGGGTACTTCAAGAGGAAACAAACCATAGAGATAGAACTTAGAACTACTTCTTTTGATCAAGTTTCAAGGAGCTAGCACAAACCGAGTTTTATTTAGAATTCCAAACATGGCTATCTATGTAGGAGAAAACAGAGTGAAACCTAAAAATTCAAACTGTTACTGGAAACGAATGCTTCAACCTAGAAGAATAAAAATTGGGCAGCCAAGTGGGATTAGTGAACTGATCATTACCACCAAGTATCATCAAGATTTGGTGAAAAAATGTTTGCTGAGATTTCAGCAAACTAGTAGTTTTTTGGAAGCTTGGCAACCCCTATCAAACGAAAGTGTTTTTCGCCAGTCTCTGCATGGGGTACTTCAAGAGGAAACAAACAATAAAGATAGAACTTAGAACTACTTCCTTTGGGCAAGTTTCAAGGAGCTAGCACAAACCGGGTTTGATTTAGAATTCCAAACACAGCTATCTATGTAAAAGAAAACAGAGTGAAACCTAAAAATTCAAACTGTTACTGGAAACGAATGCTTCAACCTAGAAGAATAAAAATTGGGAAGCCAAGTGGGATTAGTGAACTGATCATTACCACCGAGTATCATCAAGATTTGGTGAAAAAATGTTTGCTGAGATTTCAGCAAACTAGTAGTTTTTTGGAAGCTTGGCAACCCCTTTCAAACGAAAGTGTTTTTCGCCAGTCTCTGCATGGGGTACTTCAAGAGGAAACAAACCATAGAGATAGAACTTAGAACTACTTGATTTGGTCAAGTTTCAAGGAGCTAGCACAAACGGTGTTTGATTTAGAATTCCAAACACAGCTATCTATGTAGTAAAAAACAGAATGAAACCTAAAAGTTCAAACTGTTACTGGAAACGAATGCTTCAACCTAGAAGAATAAAAATTGGGCAGCCAAGTGGGATTATTGAACTGATCATTACCACCAAGTATCATCAAGATTTGGTGAAAAAATGTTTTCTGAGATTTCAGCAAACAAGTAGTTTTTTGGAAGCTTGGCAACCCCTTTCAAACGAAAGTGGTTTTCGCCAGTCTCTGCATGGGGTACTTCAAGAGGAAACAAACCATAGAGATAGAACTAAGAACTACTTCATATGGTCAAGTTTCAAGGAGCTAGCAAAAAACGTGTTTGATTTAGAGTTTCAAACACATCTATCTATATAGCAGAAAACAGAGTGAAACCTAAAAATTCAAAGTGTTACTGGAAACGAACGCTTGAATATTGAAGAGTGAAAATTGGGCAGCCAAGTGGGCTTAGTGAACTGATCATTACCATCAAGTATCATCAAGATTTGGTGAATAAATGTATGCTGAGATTTCAGAAAACTAGTAGTTTTTTGGAAGCTTGGCAACCCCTTTCAAACGAAAGTGCTTTTCGCCAGTCTCTGCATGGGGTACTTCAAGAGGAAACAAACCATAGAGATAGAACATAGAACTACTTCATTTGGTCAAGTTTCAAGGAGCTAGCACAAAGCATGTTTGATTTAGAATTCCAAACACAGCTATCTATGTAGGAGAAAACAGAGTGAAATCTAAAAATTCAAACTGTTACTGGAAACGAATGCTTCAACCTAGAAGAATAAAAATTGGGCAGCCAAGTGGGATTAGTGAACTGATCATTACCACCAAGTATCATCAAGATTTGGTGAAAAAATGTTTGCTGAGATTTCAGCAAACTAGTAATTTTTTGGAAGCTTGGCAACCCCTTTCAAACGAAAGTGTTTTTCGCCAGTCTCTGCATGGGGTACTTCAAGAGGAAACAAACAATAAAGATAGAACTTAGAACTACTTCATTTGGGCAAGTTTCAAGGAGCTAGCACAAACCGTGTTTGATTCAGAGTTTCAAACACATATATCTATATAGCAGAAAACAGAGTGAAACCTAAAAATTCAAAGTATTACTGGAAACGAACGCTTGAACCTAGAAGAGTGAAAATTGGGCAGCCAAGTGGGATTAGTGAAATGATTATTACCACCAAATATCATCAAGATTTGGTGAAAAAATGTTTGCTGAGATTTCAGGAAAATAGTAGTTTTTTGGAAGCTTGGCAACCCCTTTCAAACGAAAGTGTTTTTCGCCAGTCTCTGCATGGGGTACTTCAAGAGAAAACAAACCATAGAGAGAGAACTTAGAACGACTTCATTTTGTCAAGTTTCAAGGAGCTAGCACAAACCGTGTTTGATTTAGAATTCCAAACACAGCTATCAATGTAGGAGAAAACAGAGTGAAACCTAAAAATTTAAACTGTTACTGGAAACGAACGCTTTAACCTAGAAGAGTGAAAATTGGGCAGCCAAGTGGGCTTAGTGAACTGATCATTACCACCAAGTATCATCAAGATTTGGTGAAAAAACGTCTGCTGAGATTTCAGCAAACTAGTAATTTTTTAGAAGCTTGGAAACCCCTTTCAAACGAAAGTGTTTTTTGCCAGTCTCTGCATTTGGTACTTCAAGAGGAAAAAAACCATAGAGATAGAACTTAGAACTACTTCATTTGTTCAAGTTTCAAGGAGCTAGCACAAACCGTGTTTGATTTAGAATTCCAAACACAGCTATCTATGTAAAAGAAAACAGAGTGAAACCTAAAAATTCAAACTGTTACTGGAAACAAATGCTTCAACTTAGAAGAATAAAAATTGGGCAGCCAAGTGGGATTAGTGAACTGATCATTACCACCAAGTATCATCAAGATTTGTTAAAAAAATGTTTGCTGAGATTTCAGCAAACTAGTAGTTTTTTGGAAGCTTGGCAACCCCTTTCAAACGAAAGTGTTTTTCGCCAGTCTCTGCATGGGGTACTTCAAGAGGAAACAAACCACAGAGATAGAACTTAGAACTACTTCATTGTTTCAGGTTTCAAGGAGCTAGCACAAACCGTGTTTGATTTAGAGTTTCAAACACAGCTATCTATGTAGGAGTAAACAGAGTGAAACCTAAAAATTCAAAGTGTTACTGGAAACGAATGCTTTAACCTAGATGAATAAAAATTGGGCAGCCAAGTGGGATCAGTGAACTGATCATTACCACCAAGTATCATCAAGATTTGGTGAAAAAATGTTTGCTGAGATTTCAGCAAACTAGTAGTTTTTTGGAAGCTTGGCAACCCCTTTCAAACGAAAGAGTTTTTAGCCAGTCTCTGCATGGGGTACTTCAAGAGGAAACAAACCATAGAGATAGAACTTAGAACTACTTCATTTTTTCAGGTTTCAAGGAGCTAGCACAAACCGTGTTTGATTTAGAGTTTCAAACACATCTATCTATATAGTAGAAAACAGAGTGAAACCTAGAATTCAATGTGTTACAGGAAACGAACGCTTGAACCTAGAAGAGTGAAAATTCTGCAGCCAAGTGGGCTTAGTGAACTGATCATTACCACCAAGTATCATCAAGATTTGGTGAAAAAATGTTTGCTGAGATTTCAGAAAACTAGAAGTTTTTTGGAAGCTTGGCAACCCCTTTCAAATTAAAGTGATTTTCGCCAGTCTCTGCATGGGGTACTTCAAAAGGAAACAAACAATAGAGATAGAACTTAGAACTACTTCATTTGGTCAAGTTTTAAGGAGCTAGCACAAACCGTGTTTGATTTAGAGTTTCAAACACAGCTATCTATGTAGGAGTAAACAGAGTGAAACCTAAAAATTCAAAGTGTTACTGGAAACGAATGCTTTAACCTAGATGAATAAAAATTGGGCAGCCAAGTGGGATCAGTGAACTGATCATTACCACCAAGTATCATCAAGATTTGGTGAAAAAATGTTTGCTGAGATTTCAGCAAACTAGTAGTTTTTTGGAAGCTTGGCAACCCCTTTCAAACGAAAGAGTTTTTAGCCAGTCTCTGCATGGGGTACTTCAAGAGAAAACAAACCATAGAGATAGAACTTAGATCTACTTCATTTGGTCAAGTTTCAAGGAGCTAGCACAAACCGTGTTTGATTTAGAGTTTCAAACAAATCTATCTATATAGCAGAAAACAGAGTGAAACCTGAAAATTCAAAGTGTTACTGGAAACGAACAGTTGAACCTAGAAGAGTGAAAATTGGGCAGCCAAGTGGGCTTAGTGAAGTGATCATTACCACCAAGTATCATCAAGATTTGGTGAAAAAAGGTTTGCTGAGGTTTCAGAAAATTAGTAGTTTTTTGGAAGCTTGGCAACCCCTTTCAAATGAAAGTGCTTTTCGCCTGTCTCTGCATGGGGTCCTTCAAGAGGAAACAAACCATAGAGATAGAACTTAGAACTACTTCATTTTGTCAAGTTTCAAGGAGCTAGCACAAACCGTGTTGTATTTAGAGTTTCAAACACATCTATCTATATAGCAGAAAACAGAGTGAAACCTAAAAATTCAAAGTGTTACTGGAAACGAACTCTTGAACCTAGAAGAGTAAAAATTGGGCAGCCAAGTGGGATTAGGGAACTGATCATTACCACCAAGTATCATCAAGATTTGGTGAGAAAATATTTGCTGAGATTTCAGCAAACTCGTAGTTTTTTGGAAGCTTGGCCACCCCTTTCAAACGAAAGTGTTTTTCGCCAGTCTCTGCATGGAGTACTGAAAGAGGAAACAAACCATAGAGAGAGAACTTAGAACTACTTTATTTGGTCACGTTTAAAGGAGCTAGCCCAAACCGTGTTTGATATAAAATTCCAAACACAGCTATCTATGTAGGAGAAAACAGAGTGAAACCTAAAATTTCAAACTGTTACTGGAAACGAATGCTTTAACCTAGAAGAATAAAAATTGGGCAGCCAAGTGGGAGTCGTGAACTGATCATTACCACCAAGTATCATCAAGATTTGGTGAAAAAATGTTTGCTGAGATTTCAGCAAACTAGTAGTTTTTTGGAAGCTTGGCAACCCCTTTCAAACGAAAGTGTTTTTCGCCAGTCTCTGCATGGGGTACTTCAAGAGGAAACAAACCATAGAGATAGAACTTAGAACTACTTCATTTTATCAGGTTTCCAGGAGCTAGCACAAACCGTGTTTGATTTAGAGTTTCAAACACATCTATCTATATAGCAAAAAACAGAGTGAAACCTAAAAATTCAAAGTGTTAGTGGAAACGAACGCTTGAACCTAGAAGAGTGAAAATTGGGCAGCCAAGTGGACTTAGTGAACTGATCAATACCACCAAGTATCATCAAGATTTGGTGAAAAAATGTTTGCTGTGATTTCAGAAAACTAGAAGTTTTTTGGAAGCTTAGCAACCCCTTTCAAATGAAAGTGCTTTTCGCCAGTCTCTGCATGGGGTACTTCAAAAGGAAACAAACCATAGAGATAGAAATTAGAACTACTTCATTTGGTCAAGTTTTAAGGAGCTAGCACAAACCGTGTTTGATTTAGAGTTTCAAACACAGCTATCTATGTACGAGTAAACAGAGTGAAAGCTAAAAATTCAAAGTGTTACTGGAAACGAATGCTTTAACCTAGATGAATAAAAATTGGGCAGCCAAGTGGGCTTAGTGAACTGATCATTACCACTTAGTATCATCAAGATTTGGTGAAAAAATGTTTGCTGAGATTTCAGAAAACTAGAAGTTTTTTCGAAGCTTGGCAACCCCTTTCAAATGAAAGTGCTTTTCGCCAGTCTCTGCATGGGGTACTTCAAAAGGTAACAAACCATAGAGATTGAACATAGATCTACTTCATTTGGTCAAGTTTCAAGGAGCTAGCACAAACCGTGTTTGATTTAGAGTTTCAAACAAATCTATCTATATAGCAGAAAACAGAGTGAAACCTAAAATTCAAAGTGTTACTGGAAACGAACGGTTGAACCTAGAAGAGTGAAAATTGGGCAGCCAAGTGGGCTTAGTGAAGTGATCATTACCACAAAGTATCATCAAGATTTGGTGAAAAAATGTTTGCTGAGATTTCAGCAAACTAGTATTTTTTGGAAGCTTGGCAACCCCTTTCAAATGAAAGTGCTTTTCGCCTGTCTCTGCATGGGGTCCTTCAAGAGGAAACAAACCTTAGAGATAGAACTTAGAACTACTTCATTTTGTCAAGTTTCAAGGAGCTAGCACAAACCGTGTTGTATTTAGAGTTTCAAACACATCTATCTATATAGCAGAAAACAGAGTGAAAACTAAAAACTCAAAGTGTTACTGGAAACGAACTCTTGAACCTAGAAGAGTAAAAATTGGGCAGCCAAGTGGTATTAGTGAACTGATCATTACCACCAAGTATGATCAAGATTTGGTGAAAAAATGTTTGCAGAGATTTCAGCAACCTCGTAATTTTTTGGAAGCTTGGCTACCCCTTTCAAACGAAAGTGTTTTTCGCCAGTCTCTACATGTGGTACTTCAAGAGGAAACAAACCATAGAGAGAGAACTTAGAACTACTTCATTTGGTCAAGTTTCAAGGAGCTAGCACTAACCGTGTTTGATTTAGAATTCCAAACACAGCTATCTATGTAGGAGAAAACAGAGTGAAACCTAAAATTTCAAACTGTTACTGGAAACGAATGCTTTAACCTAGAAGAATAAAAATTGGGCAGACAGGTGGGACTAGTGAACTGATCAATACCACCAAGTATCATCAAGATTTGGTGAAAAAATGTTTGCTGAGATTTCAGCAAACTAGTAGTTTTTTGGAAGCTTGGCAACCCCTTTCAAACGAAACTGATTTTCGCCAGTCTCTGCATGGGGTATTTCAAGAGGAAACAAACCATATAGATAGAACTTAGAACTACTTCATTTGGTCAAGTTTCAAGGAGCAAGCACAAACCGTGTTTGATTTAGAGTTTCAAACACATCTATCTATATAGCACAAAACAGAGTGAAACCTAAAAATTCAAAGTGTTACTGAAAACGAACGCTTGAACCTAGAAGAGTGAAAATTGGGCAGCCAAGTGGGCTTAGTGAAGTGATCATTACCACCAAGTATCATCAAGATTTGGTGAAAAAATGTTTGCTGAGATTTCAGAAAACTAGTAGTTTTTTGGAAGCTTGGCAACCCCTTTCAAATGAAAGTGCTTTTCGCCAGTCTCTGCATGGGGTCCCTCAAGAGGAAACAAACTATAGAGATAGAACTTAGAACTACTTCATTTTGTCAAGTTTCAAGGAGCTAGCACAAACCGTGTTTTATTTAGAGTTTCAAACCCATCTATTTATATAGCAGAAAACAGAGTGAAACCTAAAAATTCAAAGTGTTACTGGAAACGAACTCTTGAACCTAGAAGAGTAAAAATTGGGCAGCCAAGTGGGATTAGTTAACTGATCATTACCACCAAGTATCATCAAGATTTGGTGAAAAAATATTTGCTGAGATTTCAGCAAACTAGGAGTTTTTGGAAGCTTGGCAACCCCTTTCAAACGAAAGTGTTTTTCGCCAGTGTCTGCATGGGGTACTTCAAGAGGAAACAAACCATAGAGATAGAACTTAGAACTACTTCATTTGGTCAAGTTTCAAGGAGCTATCACAAACCGTGTGTGATTTAGAGTTTCAAACACATCTATCTATATAGCAGAAAACAGAGTGAAACCTAAAAATTCAAAGTGTTACTGGAATCGAATGCTTGAACCTAGAAGTGTGAAAATTGGGCAGCAAACTGTGCTTAGTGACCTGATCATTACCACCAAGTATCATCAAGATTTGGTGAAAAAATGTTTGCTGAGATTTCAGGAAACTAGTAGTTTTTTGGAAGCTTGGCAACCCCTTTCAAACGAAAGTGTTTTTCGCCAGTCTCTGCATGGGGTACTTCAAGAGGAAACAAACCATAGAGAGAGAACTTAGAACTACTTCATTTTGTCAAGTTTCAAGGAGCTAGCACAAACTTTGTTTGAATGAGAAATTCAAACACAGCTATCTATGTAGCAGAAAACAGAGTGAAACCTAAAAATTCAAACTGTTACTGGAAACGAATGCTTTAACCTAGAAGAATAAAAATTGGGCAGCCAAGTGGGAATAGTGAACTGATCATTACCACCAAGTATCATCAAGATTTGTTGAAAAAACGTTTGCTGATATTTCAGCAAACTAGTAATTTTTTGGAAGCTTGGCAACCCCTTTCAAAGGAAAGTGCTTTTGGCCAGTCTCTGCATGGGGTACTTCAAGAGGAAACAACCCATAGAGAGAGAACTTAGAACTACTTAATTTGGTCAAGTTTCAAGGAGCTATCACAAACCGTGTGTGATTTAGAGTTTCAAACACATCTATCTATATAGAAGAAAACAGAGTGAAACCTAAAAATTCAAAGTGTTACTGGAATCGAATGCTTGAACCTAGAAGAGTGAAAATTGGGCAGCAAACTGTGCTTAGTGACCTGATCATTACCACCAAGTATCATCAAGATTTGGTGAAAAAATGTTTGCTGAGATTTCAGGAAACTAGTAGTTTTTTGGAAGCTTGGCAACCCCTTTCAAACGAAAGTGTTTTTCGCCAGTCTCTGCATGGGGTACTTCAAGAGGAAACAAACCATAGAGAGAGAACTTAGAACTACTTCATTTTGTCAAGTTTCAAGGAGCTAGCACAAACTTTGTTTGAATGAGAAATTCAAACACAGCTATCTATGTAGGAGAAAACAGAGTGAAACCTAAAAATTCAAACTGTTACTGGAAACGAACGCTTTAACCTAGAAGAGTGAAAATTGGGCAGCCAAGTGGGCTTAGTGAACTGATCATTACCACCAAGTATCATCAAGATTTGTTGAAAAAACGTTTGCTGATATTTCAGCAAACTAGTAATTTTTTGGAAGCTTGGCAACCCCTTTCAAATGAAAGTGCTTTTCGCCTGTCTCTGCATGCGGTCCTTCAAGAGGAAACAAACCTTAGAGATAGAACTTAGAACTACTTCATTTTGTCAAGTTTCAAGGAGCTAGCACAAACCGTGTTGTATTTAGAGTTTCAAACACATCTATCTATATAGCAGAAAACAGAGTGAAACCTAAAAACTCAAAGTGTTACTGGAAACGAACTCTTGAACTTAGAAGAGTAAAAATTGGGCAGCCAAGTGGTATTAGTGAACTGATCATTACCACCAAGTATAATCAAGATTTGGTGAAAAAATGTTTGCAGAGATTTCAGCAACCTCGTAATTTTTTGGAAGCTTGGCAACCCCTTTCAAATGAAAGTGCTTTTCGCCAGTCTCTGCATGGGGTCCCTCAAGAGGAAACAAATGATAGAGATAGAACTTAGAACTACTTCATTTTGTCAAGTTTCAAGGAGCTAGCACAAACCGTGTTTTATTTAGAGTTTCAAACCCATCCATTTATATAGCTGAAAACAGAGTGAAACCTAAAAATTCAAAGTGTTACTGGAAACGAACTCTTGAACCGAGAAGAGTAAAAATTGGCCAGCCAAGTGGGATTAGTTAACTGATCATTACCACCAAGTATCATCAAGATTTGGTGAAAAAATATTTGCTGAGATTTCAGCAAACAAGGAGTTTTTTGGAAGCTTGGCAACCCCTTTCAAACGAAAGTGTTTTTCGAAAGTGTCTGCATGCGGTACTTCAAGAGGAAATAAACCATAGAGATAGAACTTAGAACTACTTCATTTGGTCAAGTTTCAAGGAGCTATCACAAACCGTGTGTGATTTAGAGTTTCAAACACATCTATCTATATAGCAGAAAACAGAGTGAAACCTAAAAATTCAAAGTGTTACTGGAATCGAATGCTTGAACCTAGAAAAGTGAAAATTGGGCAGCAAAGTGTGCTTAGTGACCTGATCAATACCACCAAGTATCATCAAGATTTGGTGAAAAAATGTTTGCTGAGATTTCAGGAAACTAATAGTTTTTTGAAAGCTTGGCAACCCCTTTCAAACGAAAGTGTTTTTCGCCAGTCTCTGCATGGGGTACTTCAAGAGGAAACAAACCATAGAGAGAGAACTTAGAACTACTTCATTTTGTCAAGTTTCAAGGAGCTAGCACAAACTTTGTTTGAATGAGAAATTCAAACACAGCTATCTATGTAGGAGAAAACAGAGTGAAACCTAAAAATTCAAACTGTTACTGGAAACGAACGCTTTAACCTAGAAGAGTAAAAATTGGGCAGCCAAGTGGGATTAGTGAACTGATCATTACCACCAAGTATCATCAAGATTTGGTGAAAAAATGTTTGCTGAGATTTCAGCAAACTAGTAGTTTTTTGGAAGCTTGGCAACCCCTTTCAAACGAAAGTGTTTTTCGCCAGTCTCTGCATGGGGTACTTCAAGAGAAAACAAACCATAGAGATAGAACTTAGAACTACTTCATTTGGTCAAGTTTCAAGGAGCAAGCACAAACCGTGTTTGATTTAGAGTTTCAAACACATCTATCTATATAGCAGAAAACAGAGTGAAACCTAAAAATTCAAATTGTTACTGGAAACGAACGCTTGAACCTAGAAGAGTGAAAATTGGACAGCCAAGTGGGCTTAGTGAAGTGATCATTACCACCAAGTATCATCAAGATTTGTTGAAAAAATGTTTGCTGAGATTTCAGCAAACTAGTAGTTTTTTGGAAGCTTGGCAACCCCTTTCAAACGAAAGTGCTTTTCGCCAGTCTCTGCATGGGGTACTTCAAGAGGAAACAAACCATAGTGATAGAACTTAGAACTACTTCATTTGGTCAAGTTTCAAGGAGCTAGCACAAACCGTGTTTGATTTAGAGTTTCAAACACATCTATCTATGTAGCAGAAAACAGAGTGAAACCTAAAAATTCAAAGTGTTACTGGAAACGAACGCTTGAACCTAAAAGAGTAAAAATTGGGCAGCCAAGTGGGATTAGTGAACTGATCATTACCACCAAGTATCATCAAGATTTGGTGAAAAAATGTTTGCTGAGATTTCAGAAAACTAGTAGTTTTTTGGAAGCTTGGCAACCCCTTTCAATCGAAAGTTTTTTTCGCCAGTCTCTGCATGGGGTACTTCAAGAGGAAAAAAACCATAGAGAGAGAACTTAGAACTACTTCATTTGGTCAAGTTTGAAGGAGCTAGCACAAACCGTGTTTGATTTAGAGTTTCAAACACATCTATCTATATAGCAGAAAACAGAGTGAAACCTAAAAATTCAAAGTGTTACTGGAAACGAACCTTTGAACCTAGAAGAGTGAAAATTGGGCAGCCAAGTGGGCTTAGTGAAGTGATCATTACCACCAAGTATCATCAAGATTTAGTGAAAAAATATTTGCTGAGATTTCAGAAAACTAGTAGTTTTTTGGAAGCTTGGCAACCCCTTTCAAATGAAAGTGCTTTTCGCCAGTCCCTGCATGGCGTCCTTCAAGAGGAAACAAACCATAGAGATAGAACTTTGAACTACTTCATTTTGTCAACTTTCAAGGAGCTAGCACAAACCGTGTTTTATTTAGAGTTTCAAACACATCAATCTATATAGCAGAAAACAGAGTGAAACCTAAAAATTCAAAGTGTTACTGGAAACGAACGCTTGAACATAGAAAAGTGAAAATTGGGCAGCCAAGTGGGATTCGTGAACTGTTCATTACCACCATGTATCATAAAGATTTGGTGAAAAAATGTTTGCTGAGATTTCAGCAAACTCGGAGTTTTTTGGAAGCTTGGCAACCCCTTTCAAACGAAAGTGTTTTTCGCCAGTCTCTGCATGGGGTACTTCAAGAGGAAACAAACCATAGAGAGAGAACTTAGAACTACTTCATTTGGTCAAGTTTCAAGGAGCTAGCACAAACCGTGTTTGATTTAGAATTCCAAACACAGCTATCTATGTAGGAGAAAACAGAGTGAAACCTAAAAATTCAAACTGTTACTGGAAACGAATGCTTCAACCTAGAATAATAAAAATTGGGCAGCCAAGTGGACTAAATGAACTGATCATTACCACGAAGTATCATCAAGATTTGGTGAAAAAATGTTTGCTGAGATTTCAGAAAACTAGTAGTTTTTTGGAAGCTTGGCAACCCCTTTCAAATGAAAGTGCTTTTCGCCAGTCTCTGCATGGGGTCCTTCAAGAGGAAACAAACCATAGAGATAGAACTTAGAACTACTTCATTTTGTCAAGTTTCAAGGAGCTAGCACAAACCGTGTTTTATTTAGAGTTTCAAACCCATCTATCTATATAGCAGAAATAGAGTGAAACCTAAAAATTCAAAGTGTTACTGGAAACGAACTCTTGAACCTAGAAGAGTAAAAATTGGGCAGCCAAGTGGGCTTACTGAACTGATCATTACCACTTAGTATCATCAAGATTTGGTGAAAAAATGTTTGCTGAGATTTCAGCAAACTAGTAGTTTTTTGGAAGCTTGGCAACCCCTTTCAAATGAAAGTGCTTTTCGCCTGTCTCTGCATGCGGTCCTTCAAGAGGAAACAAACCTTAGAGATAGAACTTAGAACTACTTCATTTTGTCAAGTTTCAAGGAGCTAGCACAAACCGTGTTGTATTTAGAGTTTCAAACACATCTATCTATATAGCAGAAAACAGAGTGAAAACTAAAAACTCAAAGTGTTACTGGAAACGAACTCTTGAACCTAGAAGAGTAAAAATTGGGCAGCCAAGTGGTATTAGTGAACTGATCATTACCACCAAGTATAATCAAGATTTGGTGAAAAAATGTTTGCAGAGATTTCAGCAACCTCGTAATTTTTTGGAAGCTTGGCAACCCCTTTCAAACGAAAGTGTTTTTCGCCAGTCTCTGCATGGGGTACTTCAAGAGCAAACAACCATAGAGAGAGAACTTAGAACTACTTCATTTGGTCAAGTTTCAAGGAGCTAGCACTAACCGTGTTTGATTTAGAATTCCAAACACAGCTATCTATGTAGGAGAAAACAGAGTGAAACCTAAAATTTCAAACTGTTACTGGAAACGAATGCTTTAACCTAGAAGAATAAAAATTGGGCAGACAAGTGGGACTAGTGAACTGATCAATACCACCAAGTATCATCAAGATTTGGTGAAAAAATGTTTGCTGAGATTTCAGGAAACTAGTAGTTTTTTGGAAGCTTGGCAACCCCTTTCAAACGAAACTGATTTTCGCCAGTCTCTGCATGGGGTATTTCAAGAGGAAACAAACCATATAGATAGAACTTAGAACTACTTCATTTGGTCAAGTTTCAAGGAGCAAGCACAAACCGTGTTTGATTTAGAGTTTCAAACACATCTATCTAGATAGCACAAAACAGAGTGAAACCTAAAAATTCAAAGTGTTACTGGAAACGAACGCTTGAACCTAGAAGAGTGAAAATTGGGCAGCCAAGTGGGCTTAGTGAAGTGATCATTACCACCAAGTATCATCAAGATTTGGTAAAAAAATGTTTGCTGAGATTTCAGAAAACTAGTAGTTTTTTGGAAGCTTGGCAACCCCTTTCAAATGAAAGTGCTTTTCGCCAGTCTCTGCATGGGGTCCCTCAAGAGGAAACAAACGATAGAGATAGAACTTAGAACTACTTCATTTTGTCAAGTTTCAAGGAGCTAGCACAAACCGTGTTTTATTTAGAGTTTCAAACCCATCTATTTATATAGCTGAAAACAGAGTGAAACCTAAAAATTCAAAGTGTTACTGGAAACGAACTCTTGAACCTAGAAGAGTAAAAATTGGCCAGCCAAGTGGGATTAGTTAACTGATCATTACCACCAAGTATCATCAAGATTTGGTGAAAAAATATTTGCTGAGATTTCAGCAAACAAGGAGTTTTTTGGAAGCTTGGCAACCCCTTTCAAACGAAAGTGTTTTTCGCCAGTGTCTGCATGGGGTACTTCAAGAGGAAACACACCATAGAGATAGAACTTAGAACTACTTCATTTGGTCAAGTTTCAAGGAGCTATCACAAACCGTGTGTGATTTAGAGTTTCAAACACATCTATCTATATAGCAGAAAACAGAGTGAAACCTAAAAATTCAAAGTGTTACTGGAATCGAATGCTTGAACCTAGAAGAGTGAAAATTGGGCAGCAAAGTGTGCTTAGTGACCTGATCATTACCACCAAGTATCATCAAGATTTGGTGAAAAAATGTTTGCTGAGATTTCAGCAAACTAGTAGTTTTTTGGAAGCTTGGCAACCCCTTTCAAAGGAAAGTGTTTTTCGCCAGTCTCTGCATGGGGTACTTCAAGAGGAAACAAACCATAGAGAGAGAACTTAGAACTACTTCATTTTGTCAAGTTTCAAGGAGCTAGCACAAACTTTGTTTGAATGAGAAATTCAAACACAGCTATCTATGTAGGAGAAAACAGAGTGAAACCTAAAAATTCAAACTGTTACTGGAAACGAACGCTTTAACCTAGAAGAGTGAAAATTGGGCAGCCAAGTGGGCTTAGTGAACTGATCATTACCACCAAGTATCATCAAGATTTGTTGAAAAAACGTTTGCTGATATTTCAGCAAACTAGTAATTTTTTGGAAGCTTGGAAACCCCTTTCAAAGGAAAGTGTTTTTCGCCAGTCTCTGCATGGGGTACTTCAAGAGGAAACAACTCATAGTGAGAGAACTTAGAACTACTTCATTTGGTCAAGTTTCAAGGAGCTAGCACAAACCGTGTTTGATTTAGAATTCCAAACACAGCTATCTATGTAGGAGAAAACGGAGTGAAACCTAAAAATTCAAACTGTTACTGGAAACGAATGCTTTAACCTAGAAGAATAAAAATTGGGCAGCCAAGTGGGATTAGTGAACTGATCATTACCACCAAGTATCATCAAGATTTGTTGAAAAAAAGTTTGCTGAGATTTCAGCAAACTAGTAGTTTTTTGGAAGCTTGGCAACCCCTTTCAAACGAAAGTGTTTTTCGCCAGTCTCTGCATGGGGTACTTCAAGAGGAAACAAACCATAGATATAGAACTTAGAACTACTTCATTTGGTCAAGTTTCAAGGAGCTATCACAAACCGTGTGTGATTTAGATTCTCAAACACATCTATCTATATAGCAGAAAACAGAGTGAAACCTAAAATTCAAAGTGTTACTGGAAATGAACGCTTGAACATAGAAGAGTGAAAATTGGGCAGCCAAGTGGGCTTAGTGAACTCATCATTACCACCAAGTATCATCAAGATTTGGTGAAAAAATGTTTGCTGAGATTTCAGCAAACTAGTAGTTTTTTGGAAGCTTGGCAACCCCTTTCAAACGAAAGTGTTTTTCGCCAGTCTCTGCATGGGGTACTTCAAGAGAAAACAAACCATAGAGATAGAACTTAGAACTACTTCATTTGGTCAAGTTTCAAGGAGCAAGCACAAACCGTGTTTGATTTAGAGTTTCAAACACATCTATCTATATAGCAGAAAACAGAGTGAAAACTAAAAATTCAAATTGTTACTGGAAACGAACGCTTGAACCTAGAAGAGTGAAAATTGGGCAGCCAAGTGGGCTTAGTGAAGTGATCATTACCACCAAGTATCATCAAGATTTGTTGAAAAATGTTTGCTGAGATTTCAGCAAACTAGTAGTTTTTTGGAAGCTTGGCAACCCCTTTCAAACGAAAGTGCTTTTCGCCAGTCTCTGCATGGGGTACTTCAAGAGGAAACAAACCATAGAGATAGAACTTGGAACTACTTCATTTGGTCAAGTTTCAAGGAGCTAGCACAAACCGTGTTTTATTTAGAGTTTCAAACACATCTATTTATATAGCTGAAAACAGAGTGAAACCTAAAAATTCAAAGTGTTACTGGAAACGAACTCTTGAACCTAGAAGAGTAAAAATTGGCCAGCCAAGTGGGATTAGTTAACTGATCATTACCACCAAGTATCATCAAGATTTGGTGAAAAAATATTTGCTGAGATTTCAGCAAACTAGGAGTTTTTGGAAGCTTGGCAACCCCTTTCAAACGAAAGTGTTTTTCGCCAGTGTCTGCATGGGGTACTTCAAGAGGAAACAAACCATAGAGATAGAACTTAGAACTACTTCATTTGGTCAAGTTTCAAGGAGCTATCACAAACCGTGTGTGATTTAGAGTTTCAAACACATCTATCTATATAGCAGAAAACAGAGTGAAACCTAAAAATTCAAAGTGTTACTGGAATCGAATGCTTGAACCTAGAAGAGTGAAAATTGGGCAGCAAACTGTGCTTAGTGACCTGATCATTACCACCAAGTATCATCAAGATTTGGTGAAAAAATGTTTGCTGAGATTTCAGGAAACTAGTAGTTTTTTGGAAGCTTGGCAACCCCTTTCAAAGGAAAGTGTTTTTCGCCAGTCTCTGCATGGGGTACTTCAAGAGGAAACAAACCATAGAGAGAGAACTTAGAACTACTTCATTTTGTCAAGTTTCAAGGAGCTAGCACAAACTTTGTTTGAATGAGAAATTCAAACACAGCTATCTATGTAGCAGAAAACAGAGTGAAACCTAAAAATTCAAACTGTTACTGGAAACGAATGCTTTAACCTAGAAGAATAAAAATTGGGCAGCCAAGTGGGAATAGTGAACTGATCATTACCACCAAGTATCATCAAGATTTGTTGAAAAAACGTTTGCTGATATTTCAGCAAACTAGTAATTTTTTGGAAGCTTGGCAACCCCTTTCAAAGGAAAGTGCTTTTGGCCAGTCTCTGCATGGGGTACTTCAAGAGGAAACAACCCATAGAGAGAGAACTTAGAACTACTTAATTTGGTCAAGTTTCAAGGAGCTATCACAAACCGTGTGTGATTTAGAGTTTCAAACACATCTATCTATATAGCAGAAAACAGAGTGAAACCTAAAAATTCAAAGTGTTACTGGAATCGAATGCTTGAACCTAGAAGAGTGAAAATTGGGCAGCAAACTGTGCTTAGTGACCTGATCATTACCACCAAGTATCATCAAGATTTGGTGAAAAAATGTTTGCTGAGATTTCAGGAAACTAGTAGTTTTTTGGAAGCTTGGCAACCCCTTTCAAACGAAAGTGTTTTTCGCCAGTCTCTGCATGGGGTACATCAAGAGGAAACAAACCATAGAGAGAGAACTTAGAACTACTTCATTTTGTCAAGTTTCAAGGAGCTAGCACAAACTTTGTTTGAATGAGAAATTCAAACACAGCTATCTATGTAGGAGAAAACAGAGTGAAACCTAAAAATTCAAACTGTTACTGGAAACGAACGCTTTAACCTAGAAGAGTGAAAATTGGGCAGCCAAGTGGGCTTAGTGAACTGATCATTACCACCAAGTATCATCAAGATTTGTTGAAAAAACGTTTGCTGATATTTCAGCAAACTAGTAATTTTTTGGAAGCTTGGCAACCCCTTTCAAATGAAAGTGCTTTTCGCCTGTCTCTGCATGCGGTCCTTCAAGAGGAAACAAACCTTAGAGATAGAACTTAGAACTACTTCATTTTGTCAAGTTTCAAGGAGCTAGCACAAACCGTGTTGTATTTAGAGTTTCAAACACATCTATCTATATAGCAGAAAACAGAGTGAAACCTAAAAACTCAAAGTGTTACTGGAAACGAACTCTTGAACCTAGAAGAGTAAAAATTGGGCAGCCAAGTGGTATTAGTGAACTGATCATTACCACCAAGTATAATCAAGATTTGGTGAAAAAATGTTTGCAGAGATTTCAGCAACCTCGTAATTTTATGGAATTTGGCAACCCCTTTCAAATGAAAGTGTTTTTCGCCAGTCTCTGCAAGGGGTACTTCAAGAGGAAACAAACCATAGAGAGAGAACTGAGAACTACTTCATTTGGTCAAGTTTCAAGGAGCTAGCACTAACCGTGTTTGATTTAGAATTCCAAACACAGCTATCTATGTAGGAGAAAACAGAGTGAAACCTAAAATTTCAAACTGTTACAGGAAACGAATGCTTTAACCTAGAAGAATAAAAATTGGGCAGACAAGTGGGACTAGTGAACTGATCAATACCACCAAGTATCATCAAGATTTGGTGAAAAAATGTTTGCTGAGATTTCAGCAAACTAGTAGTTTTTTGGAAGCTTGGCAACCCCTTTCAAACGAAACTGATTTTCACCAGTCTCTGCATGGGGTATTTCAAGAGGAAACAAACCATATAGATAGAACTTAGAACTACTTCATTTGGTCAAGTTTCAAGGAGCAAGCACAAACCGTGTTTGATTTAGAGTTTCAAACACATCTATTTATATAGCACAAAACAGAGTGAAACCTAAAAATTCAAAGTGTTACTGGAAACGAACGCTTGAACATAGAAGAGTGAAAATTGGGCAGCCAAGTGGGCTTAGTTAAGTGATCATTACCACCAAGTATCATCAAGATTTGGTGAAAAAATGTTTGCTGAGATTTCAGAAAACTAGTAGTTTTTTGGAAGCTTGGCAACCTCTTTCAAATGAAAGTGCTTTTCGCCAGTCTCTGCATGGGGTCCTTCAAGAGGAAACAAACGATAGAGATAGAACTTAGAACTACTTCATTTTGTCAAGTTTCAAGGAGCTAGCAGAAACCGTGTTTTATTTAGAGTTTCAAACCCATCCATTTATATAGCTGAAAACAGAGTGAAACCTAAAAATTCAAAGTGTTACTGGAAACGAACTCTTGAACCTAGAAGAGTAAAAATTGGCCAGCCAAGTGGGATTAGTTAACTGATCATTACCACCAAGTATCATCAAGATTTGGTGAAAAAATATTTGCTGAGATTTCAGCAAACAAGGAGTTTTTTGGAAGCTTGGCAACCCCTTTCAAACGAAAGTGTTTTTCGCCAGTGTCTGCATGCGGTACTTCAAGAGGAAATAAACCATAGAGATAGAACTTAGAACTACTTCATTTGGTCAAGTTTCAAGGAGCTATCACAAACCGTGTGTGATTTAGAGTTTCAAACACATCTATCTATATAGCAGAAAACAGAGTGAAACCTAAAAATTCAAAGTGTTACTGGAATCGAATGCTTGAACCTAGAAGAGTGAAAATTGGGCAGCAAAGTGTGCTTAGTGACCTGATCATTACCACCAAGTATCATCAAGATTTGGTGAAAAAATGTTTGCTGAGATTTCAGGAAACTAGTAGTTTTTTGAAAGCTTGGCAACCCCTTTCAAACGAAAGTGTTTTTCGCCAGTCTCTGCATGGGGTACTTCAAGAGGAAACAAACCATAGAGAGAGAACTTAGAACTACTTCATTTTGTCAAGTTTCAAGGAGCTAGCACAAACTTTGTTTGAATGAGAAATTCAAACACAGCTATCTATGTAGGAGAAAACAGAGTGAAACCTAAAAATTCAAACTGTTACTGGAAACGAACGCTTTAACCTAGAAGAGTGAAAATTGGGCAGCCAAGTGGGCTTAGTGAACTTATCAATACCACCAAGTATCATCAAGATTTGTTGAAAAAACGTTTGCTGATATTTCAGCAAACTAGTAATTTTTTGGAAGCTTGGAAACCCATTTCAAAGGAAAGTGCTTTTCGCCAGTCTCTGCATGGGGTACTTCAAGAGGAAACAACCCATAGTGAGAGAACTTAGAACTACTTCATTTGGTCAAGTTTCAAGGAGCTAGCACAAACCGTGTTTGATTTAGAATTCCAAACACAGCTATCTATGTAGGAGAAAACGGAGTGAAACCTAAAAATTCAAACTGTTACTGGAAACGAATGCTTTAACCTAGAAGAATAAAAATTGGGCAGCCAAGTGGGAATAGTGAACTGATCATTACCACAAAGTATCATCAAGATTTGTTGAAAAAACGTTTGCTGAGATTTCAGCAAACTAGTAGTTTTTTGGAAGCTTGGCAACCCCTTTCAAACGAAAGTGTTTTTCGCCAGTCTCTGCATGGGGTACTTCAAGAGGAAACAAACCATAGAGATAGAACTTAGAACTACTTCATTTGGTCAAGTTTCAAAAAGCTATCACAAACCGTGTGTGATTTAGATTTTCAAACATATCTATCTATATAGCAGAAAACAGAGTGAAACCTAAAATTCAAAGTGTTACTGGAAACGAACGCTTGAACATAGAAGAGTGAAAATTGGGCAGCCAAGTGGGCTTAGTGAACTCATCATTACCACCAAGTATCATCAAGATTTGGTGAAAAAATGTTTGCTGAGATTTCAGCAAACTAGTAGTTTTTTGGAAGCTTGGCAACCCCTTTCAAACGAAAGTGTTTTTCGCCAGTCTCTGCATGAGGTACTTCAAGAGAAAACAAACCATAGAGATAGAACTTAGAACTACTTCATTTGGTCAAGTTTCAAGGAGCAAGCACAAACCGTGTTTGATTTAGAGTTTCAAACACATCTATTTATATAGCAGAAAACAGAGTGAAACCTAAAAATTCAAATTGTTACTGGAAACGAACGCTTGAACCTAGAAGAGTGAAAATTGGGCAGCCAAGTGGGCTTAATGAAGTGATCATTACCACCAAGTATTATCAAGATTTGTTGAAAAAATGTTTGCTGAGATTTCAGCAAACTAGTAGTTTTTTGGAAGCTTGGCAACCCCTTTCAAACGAAAGTGCTTTTCGCCAGTCTCTGCATGGGGTACTTCAAGAGGAAACAAACCATAGAGATAGAACTTAGAACTACTTCATTTGGTCAAGTTTCAAGGAGCTAGCACAAACCGTGTTTGATTTAGAGTTTCAAACACATCTATCTATGTAGCAGAAAACAGAGTGAAACCTAAAAATTCAAAGTGTTACTGGAAACGAACGCTTGAACCTAAAAGAGTAAAAATAGGGCAGCCAAGTGGGATTAGTGAACTGATCATTACCACCAAGTATCATCAAGATTTGGTGAAAAAATGTTTGCTGAGATTTCAGAAAACTAGTAGTTTTTTGGAAGCTTGGCAACCCCTTTCAAACGAAAGTTTTTTTCGCCAGTCTCTGCATGGGGTACTTCAAGAGGAAACAAACCATAGAGAGAGAACTTAGAACTACTTCATTTGGTCAAGTTTGAAGGAGCTAGCACAAACCGTGTTTGATTTAGAGTTTCAAACACATCTATCTATATAGCAGAAAACAGAGTGAAACCTAAAAATTCAAAGTGTTACTGGAAACGAACCTTTGAACCTAGAAGAGTGAAAATTGGGCAGCCAAGTGGGCTTAGTGAAGTGATCATTACCACCAAGTATCATCAAGATTTAGTGAAAAAATATTTGCTGAGATTTCAGAAAACTAGTAGTTTTTTGGAAGCTTGGCAACCCCTTTCAAATGAAAGTGCTTTTCGCCAGTCCCTGCATGGCGTCCTTCAAGAGGAAACAAACCATAGAGATAGAACTTTGAACTACTTCATTTTGTCAACTTTCAAGGAGCTAGCACAAACCGTGTTTTATTTAGAGTTTCAAACACATCAATCTATATAGCAGAAAACAGTGTGAAACTTAAAAATTCAAAGTGTTACTGGAAACGAACGCTTGAACATAGAAAAGTGAAAATTGGGCAGCCAAGTGGGATTCGTGAACTGTTCATTACCACCATGTATCATAAAGATTTGGTGAAAAAATGTTTGCTGAGATTTCAGCAAACTAGGAGTTTTTTGGAAGCTTGGCAACCCCTTTCAAAGGAAAGTGCTTTTGGCCAGTCTCTGCATGGGGTACTTCAAGAGGAAACAACCCATAGAGAGAGAACTTAGAACTACTTAATTTGGTCAAGTTTCAAGGAGCTATCACAAACCGTGTGTGATTTAGAGTTTCAAACACATCTATCTATATAGCAGAAAACAGAGTGAAACCTAAAAATTCAAAGTGTTACTGGAATCGAATGCTTGAACCTAGAAGAGTGAAAATTGGGCAGCAAACTGTGCTTAGTGACCTGATCATTACCACCAAGTATCATCAAGATTTGGTGAAAAAATGTTTGCTGAGATTTCAGGAAACTAGTAGTTTTTTGGAAGCTTGGCAACCCCTTTCAAACGAAAGTGTTTTTCGCCAGTCTCTGCATGGGGTACATCAAGAGGAAACAAACCATAGAGAGAGAACTTAGAACTACTTCATTTTGTCAAGTTTCAAGGAGCTAGCACAAACTTTGTTTGAATGAGAAATTCAAACACAGCTATCTATGTAGGAGAAAACAGAGTGAAACCTAAAAATTCAAACTGTTACTGGAAACGAACGCTTTAACCTAGAAGAGTGAAAATTGGGCAGCCAAGTGGGCTTAGTGAACTGATCATTACCACCAAGTATCATCAAGATTTGTTGAAAAAACGTTTGCTGATATTTCAGCAAACTAGTAATTTTTTGGAAGCTTGGCAACCCCTTTCAAATGAAAGTGCTTTTCGCCTGTCTCTGCATGCGGTCCTTCAAGAGGAAACAAACCTTAGAGATAGAACTTAGAACTACTTCATTTTGTCAAGTTTCAAGGAGCTAGCACAAACCGTGTTGTATTTAGAGTTTCAAACACATCTATCTATATAGCAGAAAACAGAGTGAAACCTAAAAACTCAAAGTGTTACTGGAAACGAACTCTTGAACCTAGAAGAGTAAAAATTGGGCAGCCAAGTGGTATTAGTGAACTGATCATTACCACCAAGTATAATCAAGATTTGGTGAAAAAATGTTTGCAGAGATTTCAGCAACCTCGTAATTTTATGGAATTTGGCAACCCCTTTCAAATGAAAGTGTTTTTCGCCAGTCTCTGCAAGGGGTACTTCAAGAGGAAACAAACCATAGAGAGAGAACTGAGAACTACTTCATTTGGTCAAGTTTCAAGGAGCTAGCACTAACCGTGTTTGATTTAGAATTCCAAACACAGCTATCTATGTAGGAGAAAACAGAGTGAAACCTAAAATTTCAAACTGTTACAGGAAACGAATGCTTTAACCTAGAAGAATAAAAATTGGGCAGACAAGTGGGACTAGTGAACTGATCAATACCACCAAGTATCATCAAGATTTGGTGAAAAAATGTTTGCTGAGATTTCAGCAAACTAGTAGTTTTTTGGAAGCTTGGCAACCCCTTTCAAAAGAAACTGATTTTCACCAGTCTCTGCATGGGGTATTTCAAGAGGAAACAAACCATATAGATAGAACTTAGAACTACTTCATTTGGTCTAGTTTCAAGGAGCAAGCACAAACCCTGTTTGATTTAGAGTTTCAAACACATCTATTTATATAGCACAAAACAGAGTGAAACCTAAAAATTCAAAGTGTTACTGGAAACGAACGCTTGAACCTAGAAGAGTGAAAATTGGGCAGCCAAGTGGGCTTAGTTAAGTGATCATTACCACCAAGTATCATCAAGATTTGGTGAAAAAATGTTTGCTGAGATTTCAGAAAACTAGTAGTTTTTTGGAAGCTTGGCAACCTCTTTCAAATGAAAGTGCTTTTCGCCAGTCTCTGCATGGGGTCCTTCAAGAGGAAACAAACGGTAGAGATAGAACTTAGAACTACTTCATTTTGTCAAGTTTCAAGGAGCTAGCACAAACCGTGTTTTATTTACAGTTTCAAACCCATCCATTTATATAGCTGAAAACAGAGTGAAACCTAAAAATTCAAAGTGTTACTGGAAACGAACTCTTGAACCTAGAAGAGTAAAAATTGGCCAGCCAAGTGGGATTAGTTAACTGATCATTACCACCAAGTATCATCAAGATTTGGTGAAAAAATATTTGCTGAGATTTCAGCAAACAAGGAGTTTTTTGGAAGCTTGGCAACCCCTTTCAAACGAAAGTGTTTTTCGCCAGTGTCTGCATGCGGTACTTCAAGAGGAAATAAACCATAGAGATAGAACTTAGAACTACTTCATTTGGTCAAGTCTCAAGGAGCTATCACAAACCGTGTGTGATTTAGAGTTTCAAACACATCTATCTATATAGCAGAAAACAGAGTGAAACCTAAAAATTCAAAGTGTTACTGGAATCGAATGCTTGAACCTAGAAGAGTGAAAATTGGGCAGCAAAGTGTGCTTAGTGACCTGATCATTACCACCAAGTATCATCAAGATTTGGTGAAAAAATGTTTGCTGAGATTTCAGGAAACTAGTAGTTTTTTGAAAGCTTGGCAACCCCTTTCAAACGAAAGTGTTTTTCGCCAGTCTCTGCATGGGGTACTTCAAGAGGAAACAAACCATAGAGAGAGAACTTAGAACTACTTCATTTTGTCAAGTTTCAAGGAGCTAGCACAAACTTTGTTTGAATGAGAAATTCAAACACAGCTATCTATGTAGGAGAAAACAGAGTGAAACCTAAAAATTCAAACTGTTACTGGAAACGAACGCTTTAACCTAGAAGAGTGAAAATTGGGCAGCCAAGTGGGCTTAGTGAACTTATCAATACCACCAAGTATCATCAAGATTTGTTGAAAAAACGTTTGCTGATATTTCAGCAAACTAGTAATTTTTTGGAAGCTTGGAAACCCATTTCAAAGGAAAGTGCTTTTCGCCAGTCTCTGCATGGGGTACTTCAAGAGGAAACAACCCATAGTGAGAGAACTTAGAACTACTTCATTTTGTCAAGTTTCAAGGAGCTAGCACAAACCGTGTTTGATTTAGAATTCCAAACACAGCTATCTATGTAGGAGAAAACGGAGTGAAACCTAAAAATTCAAACTGTTACTGGAAACGAATGCTTTAACCTAGAAGAATAAAAATTGGGCAGCCAAGTGGGATTAGTGAACTGATCATTACCACCAAGTATCATCAAGATTTGTTGAAAAAAAGTTTGCTGAGATTTCAGCAAACTAGTAGTTTTTTGGAAGCTTGGCAACCCCTTTCAAACGAAGTGTTTTTCGCCAGTCTCTGCATGGGGTACTTCAAGAGGAAACAAACCATAGATATAGAACTTAGAACTACTTCATTTGGTCAAGTTTCAAGGAGCTATCACAAACCGTGTGTGATTTAGATTTTCAAACACATCTATCTATATAGCAGAAAACAGAGTGAAACCTAAAATTCAAAGTGTTACTGGAAATGAACGCTTGAACATAGAAGAGTGAAAATTGGGCAGCCAAGTGGGCTTAGTGAACTCATCATTACCACCAAGTATCATCAAGATTTGGTGAAAAAATGTTTGCTGAGATTTCAGCAAACTAGTAGTTTTTTGGAAGCTTGGCAACCCCTTTCAAACGAAAGTGTTTTTCGCCAGTCTCTGCATGGGGTACTTCAAGAGAAAACAAACCATAGAGATAGAACTTAGAACTACTTCATTTGGTCAAGTTTCAAGGAGCAAGCACAAACCGTGTTTGATTTAGAGTTTCAAACACATCTATCTATATAGCTGAAAACAGAGTGAAACCTAAAAATTCAAATTGTTACTGGAAACGAACGCTTGAACCTAGAAGAGTGAAAATTGGGCAGCCAAGTGGGCTTAGTGAAGTGATCATTACCACCAAGTATCATCAAGATTTGTTGAAAAATGTTTGCTGAGATTTCAGCAAACTAGTAGTTTTTTGGAAGCTTGGCAACCCCTTTCAAACGAAAGTGCTTTTCGCCAGTCTCTGCATGGGGTACTTCAAGAGGAAACAAACCATAGAGAGAGAACTTAGAACTACTTCATTTGGTCAAGTTTCAAGGAGCTAGCACAAACCGTGTGTGATTTAGAGTTTCAAACACATCTATCTATATAGCAGAAAACAGAGTGAAACCTAAAAATTCAAAGTGTTACTGGAAACGAACTCTTGAACCTAGAAGAGTAAAAATTGGGCAGCCAAGTGGGCTTAGTGAACTGATCATTACCACTTAGTATCATCAAGATTTGGTGAAAAAATGTTTGCTGAGATTTCAGCAAACTAGTAGTTTTTTGGAAGCTTGGCAACCCCTTTCAAATGAAAGTGCTTTTCGCCTGTCTCTGCATGCGGTCCTTCAAGAGGAAACAAACCTTAGAGATAGAACTTAGAACTACTTCATTTTGTCAAGTTTCAAGGAGCTAGCACAAACCGTGTTGTATTTAGAGTTTCAAACACATCTATCTATATAGCAGAAAACAGAGTGAAAACTAAAAACTCAAAGTGTTACTGGAAACGAACTCTTGAACCTAGAAGAGTAAAAATTGGGCAGCCAAGTGGTATTAGTGAACTGATCATTACCACCAAGTATAATCAAGATTTGGTGAAAAAATGTTTGCAGAGATTTCAGCAACCTCGTAATTTTTTGGAAGCTTGGCAACCCCTTTCAAACGAAAGTGTTTTTCGCCAGTCTCTGCATGGGGTACTTCAAGAGGAAACAACCATAGAGAGAGAACTTAGAACTACTTCATTTGGTCAAGTTTCAAGGATCTAGCACTAACCGTGTTTGATTTAGAATTCCAAACACAGCTATCTATGTAGGAGAAAACAGAGTGAAACCTAAAATTTCAAACTGTTACTGGAAACGAATGCTTTAAAATAGAAGAATAAAAATTGGGCAGACAAGTGGGACTAATGAACTGATCAATACCACCAAGTATCATCAAGATTTGTTGAAAAAATGTTTGCTGAGATTTCAGCAAACTAGTAGTTTTTTGGAAGCTTGGCAACCCCTTTCAAACGAAACTGATTTTCGCCAGTCTCTGCATGGGGTATTTCAAGAGGAAACAAACCATAGAGATAGAACTTAGAACTACTTTATTTGGTCAAGTTTCAAGGATCTAGCACTAACCGTGTTTGATTTAGAATTCCAAACACAGCTATCTATGTAGGAGTAAACAGAGTGAAACCTAAAAATTCAAAGTGTTACTGGAAACGAATGCTTTAACTTGGATGAATAAAAATTGGGCAGCCAAGTGGGATCAGTGAACTGATCATTACCACCAAGTATCATCAAGATTTGGTGAAAAAATGTTTGCTGAGATTTCAGCAAACTAGGAGTTTTTTGGAAGCTTGGCAACCCCTTTCAAACGAAAGGGTTTTTCGCCAGTCTCTGCATGGGGTACTTCAAGAGGAAACAAACCATAGAGATAGAACTTAGAACTACTTTATTTGGTCAAGTTTCAAGGAGCTAGCACAAACCGTGTTTGATTTAGAGTTTCAAACACATCTATCTATATAGCTGAAAAAAAATTGAAACCTAAAAATTCAAAGTGTTACTGGAAACGAACGCTTGAACCTAGAATAGTGAAAATTGGGCAGCCAAGTGGGATTAGTGAACTGATCATTACCACCAAGTGTCATCAAGATTTGGTGAAAAAATGTTTGCTGATATTTCAGCAAACTAGTAGTTTTTTGGAAGCTTGGCAACCCCTTTCAAACGAAAGTGTTTTTCGCCAGTCTCTGCATGGGGTACTTCAAGAGGAAACAAACCATATAGATAGAACTTAGAAGTACTTCATTTGGTCAAGTTTCAAGGAGCCAGCACAAACCGTGTTTGATTTACAATTCCAAACACAGCTTGTGTAGGAGAAAACAGAGTGAAACCTAAAAATTCAAACTGTTACTGGAAACGAATGCTTCTACCTAGAAGAATAAAAATTGGGCAACCAAGTGGGATTAGTGAACTGATCATTACCACCAAGTATCATCAAGATTTGGTGAAAGAATGTTTGCTGAGATTTCAGCAAACTAGTAGTTTTTTAGAAGCTTGGCAACCCCTTTCAAACGAAAGTGTTTTTTTCGCCAGTCTCTGCATGGGGTACTTCAAGAGCAAACCAACCATAGAGATAGATCTTAGAACTACTTCATTTGGTCAAGTTTCAAGTAGCTAGCACAAACCGTGTTTGATTTAGAGTTTCAAACACAACTATCTATGTAGGAGTAAACAGAGTGAAACCTAAAAATTCAAAGTGTTACTGGAAACGAATGCTTTAACCTAGAAGAATAAAAATTGGGCAGCCAAGTGGGATCAGTGAACTGATCATTACCACCAAGTATCATCAAGATTTGGTGAAAAAATGTTTGCTGAGATTTCAGCAAACTAGTAGTTTTTTGGAAGCTTGGCAACCCCTTTCAAACGAAAGTGTTTTTCGCCAGTCTCCGCATGGGGTACTTCAAGAGGAAACAAACCATAGAGATAGAACTTAGAAGTACTTCATTTGGTCAAGTTTCAAGGAGCTAACACAAACCGTGTTTGATTTAGAGTTTCAAACACATCTATCTATATAGCAGAAAACACAGTGAAACCTAAAAATTCAAAGTGTTACTGGAAACGAACGCTTGAACCTCAAGAGTGAAAATTGGGCAGCAAAGTGTGCTTAGTGAACTGATCATTACCACCAAGTATCATCAAGATTTGGTGAAAAAATGTTTGCTGAGATTTCAGCAAACTAGTAGTTTTTTGGAAGCTTGGCAACCCCTTTCAAACGAAAGTGTTTTTCGAAAGTCTCTGCATGGGGTACTTCAATAGGAAACAAACCATAGAGAGAGAACTTAGAACTACTTCATTTTGTCAAGTTTCAAGGAGCTAGCACAAACCGTGTTTGATTTAGAATTCCAAACACAGCTATCTATATAGCAGAAAACAGAGTGATACCTAAAAATTCAAAGTGTTAGTGGAAACGAACGCTTGAACCTAGAAGAATGAAAATTGGGCAGCCAAGTGGGCTTAGTGAACTGATCAATACCACCAAGTATCATCAAGATTTGGTGAAAAAATGTTTGCTGAGATTTCAGCAAACTAGTAGTTTTTTGGAAGCTTTGCAACCCCTTTCAAACGAAACTGTATTTCGCCAGTCTCTGCATGGGGTACTTCAAGAGGAAACAAACCATAGAGATAGAACTTAGAAGTACTTCATTTGGTCAAGTTTCAAGGAGCTAACACAAACCGTGTTTGATTTAGAGTTTCAAACACATCTATCTATATAGCAGAAAACAGAGTGAAACCTAAAAATTCAAAGTGTTACTGGAAACGAACGCTTGAACCTCAAGAGTGAAAATTGGGCAGCAAAGTGTGCTTAGTGAACTGATCATTACCACCAAGTATCATCAAGATTTGGTGAAAAAATGTTTGCTGAGATTTCAGGAAACTAGTAGTTTTTGGAAGCTTGGCAACCCCTTTCAAACGAAAGTGTTTTTCGCCAGTCTCTGCATGGGGTACTTCAAGAGGAAACAAACCATAGAGAGAGAACTTAGAACTACTTCATTTTGTCAAGTTTCAAGGAGCTAGCACAAACTTTGTTTGAATGAGAAATTCAAACACAGCTATCTATGTAGGAGAAAACAGAGTGAAACCTAAAAATTCAAACTGTTACTGGAAACGAACGCTTTAACCTAGAAGAGTGAAAATTGGGCAGCCAAGTGGGCTTAGTGAACTGATCATTACCACCAAGTATCATCAAGATTTGTTGAAAAAACGTTTGCTGATATTTCAGCAAACTAGTAATTTTTTGGAAGCTTGGCAACCCCTTTCAAACGAAAGTGCTTTTCGCCAGTCTCTGCATGGGGTACTTCAAGAGGAAACAAACCAGAGAGATAGAACTTAGAACTACTTCATTTTGTCAAGTTTCACGGAGCTAGCACAAACCGTGTTTGATTTAGAGTTTCAAACACATCTACCTATATAGCAGAAAACAGAGTGAAACCTAAAAATTCAAACTATTACTGGAAACGAACGCTTGAACCTAGAAGAGTGAAAGTTGGGCAGCCAAGTGGGATTAGTGAACTGATCATTACCACCAAGTATCATCAAGATTTGGTGAAAAAATGTTTGCTGAGATTTCAGGAAACTAGTAGTTTTTTGGAAGCTTGGCAACCCCTTTCAAACGAAAGTGTTCTTCGCCAGTCTCTGCATGGGGTACTTCAAGAGGAAACAAACCATAGAGATAGAACTTAGAACTACTTCATTTTGTCAAGTTTCAAGGAGCTAGCACAAACCGTGTTTGATTTAGAGTTTCAAACACATCTATCTATATTGCAGAAAACAGAGTGAAACCTAAAAATTCAAAGTGTTACTGGAAACGAACGCTTGAACCTAGAAGAGTGAAAATTGGGCAGCCAAGTGGGCTTAGTGAACTGATCATTACCACCAAGTATCATCAAGATTTGGTGAAAAAATGTTTGCTGAGATTTCAGCAAACAAGTAGTTTTTTGGAAGCTTGGCAACCCCTTTCAAACGAAAGTGTTCTTCGCCAGTCTCTGCATGGGGTACTTCAAGAGGAAACAAACCATAGAGATAGAACTTAGAACTACTTCATTTGGTCAAGTTTCAAGGAGCAAGCACAAACCGTGTTTGATTTAGAGTTCAAACAAATCTATCTATATAGCAGAAAACAGAGTGAAACCTAAAAATTCAGAGTGTTACTGGAAACGAACGGTTGAACCTAGAAGAGTGAAAATTGGGCAGCCAAGTGGGCTTAGTGAAGTGATCATTACCACCAAGTATCATCAAGATTTGGTGAAAAAATGTTTGCTGAGATTTCAGCAAACTAGTAGTTTTTTGGAAGCTTGGCAACCCCTTTCAAATGAAAGTGCTTTTCGCCTGTCTCTGCATGGGGTCCTTCAAGAGGAAACAAATCATAGAGATAGAACTTAGAACTACTTCATTTTGTCAAGTTTCAAGGAGCTAGCACAAACCGTGTTGTATTTAGAGTTTCAAACACATCTATCTATATAGCAGAAAACAGAGTGAAACCTAAAAACTCAAAGTGTTACTGGAAACGAACTCTTGAACCTAGAAGAGTAAAAATTGGGCAGCCAAGTGGGATTAGTGAACTGATCATTACCACCAAGTATGATCAAGATTTGGTGAAAAAATGTTTGCAGAGATTTCAGCAACCTCGTAATTTTTTGGAAGCTAGGCAACCACTTTCAAACGAAAGTGTTTTTCGCCAGTCTCTGCATGGGGTACTTCAAGAGGAAACAAACCATAGAGAGAGAACTTAGAACTACTTCATTTGGTCAAGTTTCAAGGAGCTAGCACTAACCGTGTTTGATTTAGAATTCCAAACACAGCTATCTATGTAGGAGAAAACAGAGTGAAACCTAAAATTTCACACTGTTACTGGAAACGAATGCTTTAACCTAGAAGAATAAAAATTGGGGAGCCAAGTGGGACTAGTGAACTGATCAATACCACCAAGTATCATCAAGATTTGGTGAAAAAATGTTTGCTGATATTTCAGCAAACTAGTAGTTTTTTGGAAGCTTGGCAACCCCTTTCAAACGAAACTGATTTTCGCCAGTCTCTGCATGGGGTACTTCAAGAGGAAACAAACCATAGAGAGAGAACTTAGAACTACTTCATTTGGTCAAGTTTCAAGGAGCTAGCACTAACCGTGTTTGATTTAGAATTCCAAACACAGCTATCTATGTAGGAGAAAACAGAGTGAAACCTAAAATTTCACACTGTTACTGGAAACGAATGCTTTAACCTAGAAGAATAAAAATTGGGGAGCCAAGTGGGACTAGTGAACTGATCAATACCACCAAGTATCATCAAGATTTGGTGAAAAAATGTTTGCTGATATTTCAGCAAACTAGTAGTTTTTTGGAAGCTTGGCAACCCCTTTCAAACGAAACTGATTTTCGCCAGTCTCTGCATGGGGTATTTCAAGAGGAAAAAAACCATATAGATAGAACTTCGAACTACTTCATTTGGTCAAGTATCAAGGAGCAAGCACAAACCGTGTTTGATTTAGAGTTTCAAACACATCTATCTATATAGCACAAAACAGAGTGAAAACTAAAAATTCAAAGTGTTACTGGAAACGAACGCTTGAACCTAGAAGAGTGAAAATTGGGCAGCCAAGTGGGCTTAGTGAACTGATCATTACCACCAGGTATCATCAAGATTTGGTGAAAAAATGTTTGCTGAGATTTCAGCAAACAAGTAGTTTTTTGGAAGCTTGGCAACCCCTTTCAAACGAAAGTGTTCTTCGCCAGTCTCTGCATGGGGTACTTCAAGAGGAAACAAACCATAGAGATAGAACTTAGAACTACTTCATTTGGTCAAGTTTCAAGGAGCTAGCACAAACCGTGTTTGATTTAGAGTTCAAACAAATCTATCTATATAGCAGAAAACAGAGTGAAACCTAAAAATTCAAAGTGTTACTGGAAACGAACGGTTGAACCTAGAAGAGTGAAAATTGGGCAGCCAAGTGGGCTTAGTGAAGTGATCATTACCACCAAGTATCATCAAGATTTGGTGAAAAAATGTTTGCTGAGATTTCAGCAAACTAGTAGTTTTTTGGAAGCTTGGCAACCCCTTTCAAATGAAAGTGCTTTTCGCCTGTCTCTGCATGGGGTCCTTCAAGAGGAAACAAATCATAGAGATAGAACTTAGAACTACTTCATTTTGTCAAGTTTCAAGGAGCTAGCACAAACCGTGTTGTATTTAGAGTTTCAAACACATCTATCTATATAGCAGAAAACAGAGTGAAACCTAAAAACTCAAAGTGTTACTGGAAACGAACTCTTGAACCTAGAAGAGTAAAAATTGGGCAGCCAAGTGGGATTAGTGAACTGATCATTACCACCAAGTATGATCAAGATTTTGTGAAAAAATGTTTGCTGAGATTTCAGCAACCTCGTAATTTTTTGGAAGCTAGGCAACCACTTTCAAACGAAAGTGTTTTTCGCCAGTCTCTGCATGGGGTACTTCAAGAGGAAACAAACCATAGAGAGAGAACTTAGAACTACTTCATTTGGTCAAGTTTCAAGGAGCTAGCACTAACCGTGTTTGATTTAGAATTCCAAACACAGCTATCTATGTAGGAGAAAACAGAGTGAAACCTAAAATTTCACACTGTTACTGGAAACGAATGCTTTAACCTAGAAGAATAAAAATTGGGGAGCCAAGTGGGACTAGTGAACTGATCAATACCACCAAGTATCATCAAGATTTGGTGAAAAAATGTTTGCTGATATTTCAGCAAACTAGTAGTTTTTTGGAAGCTTGGCAACCCCTTTCAAACGAAACTGATTTTCGCCAGTCTCTGCATGGGGTATTTCAAGAGGAAAAAAACCATATAGATAGAACTTCGAACTACTTCATTTGGTCAAGTATCAAGGAGCAAGCACAAACCGTGTTTGATTTAGAGTTTCAAACACATCTATCTATATAGCACAAAACAGAGTGAAAACTAAAAATTCAAAGTGTTACTGGAAACGAACGCTTGAACCTAGAAGAGTGAAAATTGGGCAGCCAAGTGGGCTTAGTGAACTGATCATTACCACCAAGTATCATCAAGATTTGGTGAAAAAATGTTTGCTGAGATTTCAGCAAACAAGTAGTTTTTTGGAAGCTTGGCAACCCCTTTCAAACGAAAGTGTTCTTCGCCAGTCTCTGCATGGGGTACTTCAAGAGGAAACAAACCATAGAGAGAGAACTTAGAACTACTTCATTTTGTCAAGTTTCAAGGAGCTAGCACAAACTTTGTTTGAATGAGAAATCCAAACACAGCTAACTATGTAGGAGAAAACAGAGTGAAACCTAAAAATTCAAACTGTTACTGGAAACGAACGCTTTAACCTAGAAGAGTGAAAATTGGGCAGCCAAGTGGGCTTAGTGAACTGATCATTACCACCAAGTATCATCAAGATTTGGTGAAAAAACGTTTGCTGATATTTCAGCAAACTAGTAATTTTTCGGAAGCTTGGCAAACCCTTTCAAAGGAAAGTGTTTTTCGCCAGTCTCTGCATGGGGTACTTCAAGAGGAAACAAACCATAGAGAGAGAACTTAGAACTACTTCATTTGGTCAAGTTTCAAGCAGCTAGCACAAACCGTGTTTGATTTAGAATTCCAAACACAGCTATCTATTTAGGAGAAAACGGAGTGAAACCTAAAAATTCAAACTGTTACTGGAAACGAATGCTTTAACCTAGATGAATAAAAATTGGGCAGCCAAGTGGGATTAGTGAACTGATCATTACCACCAAGTATCATCAAGATTTGTTGAAAAAACGTTTTCTGAGATTTCAGCAAACTAGTAGTTTTTTGGAAGCTTGGCAACCCCTTTCAAACGAAAGTGTTTTTCGCCAGTCTCTGCATGGGGTACTTCAAGAGGAAACAAACCATAGAGATAGAACTTAGAACTACTTCATTTGGTCAAGTTTCAAGGAGCTATCACAAACCGTGTGTGATTTAGAGTTTCAAACACATCTATCTATATAGCAGAAAACAGAGTGAAACCTAAAATTCAAAGTGTTACTGGAAACGAACGCTTGAACCTAGAAGAGTGAAAATTGGGCAGCCAAGTGGGCTTAGTGAACTGATCATTACCACCAAGTATCATCAAGATTTGGTGAAAAAATGTTTGCTGAGATTTCAGCAAACTAGTAGTTTTTTGGAAGCTTGGCAACCCCTTTCAAATGAAAGTGCTTTTCGCCAGTCCCTGCATGGGGTCCTTCAAGAGGAAACAAACCATAGAGATAGAACTTAGAACTACTTCATTTTGTCAACTTTCAAGGAGCTAGCACAAACCGTGTTTTATTTAGAGTTTCAAACACATCTATCTATATAGCAGAAAACAGAGTGAAACCTAAAAATTCAAAGTGTTACTGGAAACAAACGCTTGAACATAGAAGAGTGAATATTTGGCAGCCAAGTGGGATTCGTGAACTGATCATTACCACCATGTATCATCAAGATTTGGTGAAAAAATGTTTGCTGAGATTTCTGCAAACTAGGAGTTTTTTGGAAGCTTGGCAAGCCCTTTCAAATGAAAGGGTTTTTCGCCAGTCTCTGCATGGGGTACTTCAAGAGGAAACAAACCATAGAGAGAGAACTGAGAACTACTTCATTTGGTCAAGATTCAAGGAGCTAGCACAAACCGTGTTTGATTTAGAATTCCAAACACAGCTATCTATGTAGGAGAAAACAGAGTGAAACCTAAAAATTCAAACTGTTACTGGAAACGAATGCTTCAACCTAGAATAATAAAAATTGGTCAGCCAAGTGGGATTAGTGAACTGATCATTACCACCAAGTATCATCAAGATTTGGTGAAAAAATGTTTGCTGAGATTTCAGAAAACTAGTAGTTTTTTCTAAGCTTGGCAACCCCTTTCAAATGAAAGTGCTTTTTGCCAGTCTCTGCATGGGGTCCTTCAAGAGGAAACAAACCATAGAGATAGAACTTAGAACTACTTCATTTTGTCAAGTTTCAAGGAGCTAGCACAAACTGTGTTTTATTTAGAGTTTCAAACCCATCTATCTATATAGCAGAAAACAGAGTGAAACCTAAAAATTCAAAGTGTTACTGGAAACGAACTCTTGAACCTAGAAGAGTAAAAATTGGGCAGTCAAGTGGGCTTAGTGAACTGATCATTACCACTTAGTATCATCAAGATTTGGTGAAAAAATGTTTGCTGTGATTTCAGAAAACTAGAAGTTTTTTGGAAGCTTAGCAACCCCTTTCAAATGAAAGTGCTTTTCGCCAGTCTCTGCATGGGGTACTTCAAAAGGAAACAAACCATAGAGATAGAAATTAGAACTACTTCATTTGGTCAAGTTTTAAGGAGCTAGCACAAACCGTGTTTGATTTAGAGTTTCAAACACAGCTATATATGTAGGAGTAAACAGAGTGAAACCTAAAAATTCAAAGTGTTACTGGAAACGAATGCTTTAACCTAGATGAATAAAAATTGGGCAGCCAAGTGGGATCAGTGAACTGATCATTACCACCAAGTATCATCAAGATTTGGTGAAAAAATGTTTGCTGAGATTTCAGCAAACTAGGAGTTTTTTGGAAGCTTGGCAACCCCTTTCAAACGAAAGGGTTTTTCGCCAGTCTCTGCATGGGGTACTTCAAGAGGAAACAAACCATAGAGATAGAACTTAGAACTACTTTATTTGGTCAAGTTTCAAGGAGCTAGCACAAACCGTGTTTGATTTAGAGTTTCAAACACATCTATCTATATAGCTGAAAAAAAATTGAAACCTAAAAATTCAAAGTGTTACTGGAAACGAACGCTTGAACCTAGAATAGTGAAAATTGGGCAGCCAAGTGGGATTAGTGAACTGATCATTACCACCAAGTGTCATCAAGATTTGGTGAAAAAATGTTTGCTGATATTTCAGCAAACTAGTAGTTTTTTGGAAGCTTGGCAACCCCTTTCAAACGAAAGTGTTTTTCGCCAGTCTCTGCATGGGGTACTTCAAGAGGAAACAAACCATATAGATAGAACTTAGAAGTACTTCATTTGGTCAAGTTTCAAGGAGCCAGCACAAACCGTGTTTGATTTACAATTCCAAACACAGCTTGTGTAGGAGAAAACAGAGTGAAACCTAAAAATTCAAACTGTTACTGGAAACGAATGCTTCTACCTAGAAGAATAAAAATTGGGCAACCAAGTGGGATTAGTGAACTGATCATTACCACCAAGTATCATCAAGATTTGGTGAAAGAATGTTTGCTGAGATTTCAGCAAACTAGTAGTTTTTTAGAAGCTTGGCAACCCCTTTCAAACGAAAGTGTTTCTTTCGCCAGTCTCTGCATGGGGTACTTCAAGAGCAAACCAACCATAGAGATAGATCTTAGAACTACTTCATTTGGTCAAGTTTCAAGGAGCTAGCACAAACCGTGTTTGATTTAGAGTTTCAAACACAACTATCTATGTAGGAGTAAACAGAGTGAAACCTAAAAATTCAAAGTGTTACTGGAAACGAATGCTTTAACCTAGAAGAATAAAAATTGGGCAGCCAAGTGGGATCAGTGAACTGATCATTACCACCAAGTATCATCAAGATTTGGTGAAAAAATGTTTGCTGAGATTTCAGCAAACTAGTAGTTTTTTGGAAGCTTGGCAACCCCTTTCAAACGAAAGTGTTTTTCGCCAGTCTCCGCATGGGGTACTTCAAGAGGAAACAAACCATAGAGATAGAACTTAGAAGTACTTCATTTGGTCAAGTTTCAAGGAGCTAACACAAACCGTGTTTGATTTAGAGTTTCAAACACATCTATCTATATAGCAGAAAACAGAGTGAAACCTAAAAATTCAAAGTGTTACTGGAAACGAACGCTTGAACCTCAAGAGTGAAAATTGGGCAGCAAAGTGTGCTTAGTGAACTGATCATTACCACCAAGTATCATCAAGATTTGGTGAAAAAATGTTTGCTGAGATTTCAGCAAACTAGTAGTTTTTTGGAAGCTTGGCAACCCCTTTCAAACGAAAGTGTTTTTCGAAAGTCTCTGCATGGGGTACTTCAATAGGAAACAAACCATAGAGAGAGAACTTAGAACTACTTCATTTTGTCAAGTTTCAAGGAGCTAGCACAAACCGTGTTTGATTTAGAATTCCAAACACAGCTATCTATATAGCAGAAAAGAGAGTGAAACCTAAAAATTCAAAGTGTTAGTGGAAACGAACGCTTGAACCTAGAAGAATGAAAATTGGGCAGCCAAGTGGGCTTAGTGAACTGATCAATACCACCAAGTATCATCAAGATTTGGTGAAAAAATGTTTGCTGAGATTTCAGCAAACTAGTAGTTTTTTGGAAGCTTTGCAACCCCTTTCAAACGAAACTGTATTTCGCCAGTCTCTGCATGGGGTACTTCAAGAGGAAACAAACCATAGAGATAGAACATAGAACTACATCATTTTGTCAAGTTTCAAGGAGCAAGCACAAACCGTGTTTGATTTTGAGTTTCAAACACATCTATCTATATAGCAGAAAACAGAGTGAAACCTAAAAGTTCAAAGTGTTACTGGAAACGAACGCTTGAACCTCAAGAGTGAAAATTGGGCAGCCAAGTGGGCTTAGTGAACTGATCATTACCACTTAGTATCATCAAGATTTGGTGAAAAAATGTTTGCTGAGATTTCAGAAAACTAGAAGTTTTTTGGAAGCTTGGCAAACCCTTTCAAATGAAAGTGCTTTTCGCCAGTCTCTGCATGGGGTACTTCAAAAGGAAACAAACCATAGAGATAGAACTTAGAACTACTTGATTTTGTCAAGTTTCAAGGAGCTAGCACAAACCGTGTTTGATTTAGAATTCCAAACACAGCTATCTATGTAGGAGAAAACAGAGTGAAACCTAAAAATTCAAACTGTTACTGGAAACGAACGCTTTAACATAGAAGAGTGAAAATTGGGCAGCCAAGTGGGCTTAGTGAACTGATCATTACCACCAAGTATCATCAAGATTTGGTGAAAAAACGTTTGCTGAGATTTCAGCAAACTAGTAATTTTTGGGAAGCTTGGCAATCCCTTTCAAATGAAAGTGTTTTTTGCCAGTCTCTGCATGGGGTACTTGAAGAGGAAACAAACCATAGAGATAGAACTTAGAACTACTTTATTTGGTCAAGTTTCAAGGAGCTAGCACAAACCGTGTTTGATTTAGAATTCCAAACACAGCTATCTATGTAGGAGAAAACGGAGTGAAACCTAAATTCAAACAGTTACTGGAAACGAATGCTTCAAACTAGAAGAATAAAAATTGTGCAGCCAAGTGGGATTAGTGAACTGATCATTACCACCAAGTATCATCAAGATATGTTGAAAAAATGTTTGCTGAGATTTCATCAAACTAGTAGTTTTCTGGAAGCTTGGCAACCCCTTTCAAACGAAAGTGTTTTTCGCCAGTCCCTGCATGGGGTACTTCAAGAGAAAACAAACCATATAGATAGAACTTAGAACTACTTTATTTGGTCAAGTTTCAAGGAGCAAGCACAAACCGTGTTTGATTTAGAGTTTCAAACACATCTATCTATATTGCAGAAAACAGAGTGAAACCTAAAAATTTAAAGTGTTACTGGAAACGAAAGCTTTAGCCTAGAAGAATAAAAATTGGGCAGCCAAGTGGAGTCAGTGAACTGATCATTACCACCAAGTATCATCAAGATTTGGTGAAAAAATGTTTGCTGAGATTTCAGGAAACTAGTAGTTTTTTGGAAGCTTGGCAACCCCTTTCAATTGAAAGTGTTTTTCGCCAGTCTCTGCATGAGGTACTTCAAGAGGAAACAAACCATAGAGATAGAACTTAGAACTACTTCATTTGGTCAAGTTTCATGGATCTAGCACAAACCGTGTTTGATTTAGAGTTTCAAACACATCTATCTATATAGCAGAAAACAGAGTGAAACCTAAAAATTCAAAGTGTTACTGGAAACGAACGGTTGAACCTAGAAGAGTGAAAATTGCGCAGCCAAGTGGGCTTAGTGAAGTGATCATTACCATCAAGTATCATCGAAATTTGGTGAAAAAATGTTTGCTGAGATTTCAGCAAACTAGTAGTTTTTTGGAAGCTTGGCAACCCCTTTCAAACGAAAGTGTTTTTCGCCAGTCTCTGCATGGGGTACTTCAAGAGGAAACAAACCATAGAGAGAGAACTTAGAACTACTTCATTTGGTCAAGTTTCAAGGAGCTAGCCCAAACCGTGTTTGATTTAGAATTCCAAACACAGCTATCTATGTAGGAGAAAACAGAGTGAATCCTAAAAATTCAAACTGTTACTGGAAACGAATGCTTTAACCTAGAAGAATAAAAATTGGGCAGCCAAGTGGGCTTAGTGAACTGATCATTACCACTTAGTATCATCAAGATTTGGTGAAAAAATGTTTGCTGTGATTTCAGAAAACTAGAAGTTTTTTGGAAGCTTAGCAACCCCTTTCAAATGAAAGTGCTTTTCGCCAGTCTCTGCATGGGGTACTTCAAAAGGAAACAAACCATAGAGATAGAAATTAGAACTACTTCATTTGGTCAAGTTTTAAGGAGCTAGCACAAACCGTGTTTGATTTAGAGTTTCAAACACAGCTATATATGTAGGAGTAAACAGAGTGAAACCTAAAAATTCAAAGTGTTACTGGAAACGAATGCTTTAACCTAGATGAATAAAAATTGGGCAGCCAAGTGGGATCAGTGAACTGATCATTACCACCAAGTATCATCAAGATTTGGTGAAAAAATGTTTGCTGAGATTTCAGCAAACTAGGAGTTTTTTGGAAGCTTGGCAACCCCTTTCAAACGAAAGGGTTTTTCGCCAGTCTCTGCATGGGGTACTTCAAGAGGAAACAAACCATAGAGATAGAACTTAGAACTACTTTATTTGGTCAAGTTTCAAGGAGCTAGCACAAACCGTGTTTGATTTAGAGTTTCAAACACATCTATCTATATAGCTGAAAAAAAATTGAAACCTAAAAATTCAAAGTGTTACTGGAAACGAACGCTTGAACCTAGAATAGTGAAAATTGGGCAGCCAAGTGGGATTAGTGAACTGATCATTACCACCAAGTGTCATCAAGATTTGGTGAAAAAATGTTTGCTGATATTTCAGCAAACTAGTAGTTTTTTGGAAGCTTGGCAACCCCTTTCAAACGAAAGTGTTTTTCGCCAGTCTCTGCATGGGGTACTTCAAGAGGAAACAAACCATATAGATAGAACTTAGAAGTACTTCATTTGGTCAAGTTTCAAGGAGCCAGCACAAACCGTGTTTGATTTACAATTCCAAACACAGCTTGTGTAGGAGAAAACAGAGTGAAACCTAAAAATTCAAACTGTTACTGGAAACGAATGCTTCTACCTAGAAGAATAAAAATTGGGCAACCAAGTGGGATTAGTGAACTGATCATTACCACCAAGTATCATCAAGATTTGGTGAAAGAATGTTTGCTGAGATTTCAGCAAACTAGTAGTTTTTTAGAAGCTTGGCAACCCCTTTCAAACGAAAGTGTTTTTTTCGCCAGTCTCTGCATGGGGTACTTCAAGAGCAAACCAACCATAGAGATAGATCTTAGAACTACTTCATTTGGTCAAGTTTTAAGGAGCTAGCACAAACCGTGTTTGATTTAGAGTTTCAAACACAACTATCTATGTAGGAGTAAACAGAGTGAAACCTAAAAATTCAAAGTGTTACTGGAAACGAATGCTTTAACCTAGAAGAATAAAAATTGGGCAGCCAAGTGGGATCAGTGAACTGATCATTACCACCAAGTATCATCAAGATTTGGTGAAAAAATGTTTGCTGAGATTTCAGCAAACTAGTAGTTTTTTGGAAGCTTGGCAACCCCTTTCAAACGAAAGTGTTTTTCGCCAGTCTCCGCATGGGGTACTTCAAGAGGAAACAAACCATAGAGATAGAACTTAGAAGTACTTCATTTGGTCAAGTTTCAAGGAGCTAACACAAACCGTGTTTGATTTAGAGTTTCAAACACATCTATCTATATAGCAGAAAACAGAGTGAAACCTAAAAATTCAAAGTGTTACTGGAAACGAACGCTTGAACCTCAAGAGTGAAAATTGGGCAGCAAAGTGTGCTTTGTGAACTGATCATTACCACCAAGTATCATCAAGATTTGGTGAAAAAATGTTTGCTGAGATTTCAGCAAACTAGTAGTTTTTTGGAAGCTTGGCAACCCCTTTCAAACGAAAGTGTTTTTCGAAAGTCTCTGCATGGGGTACTTCAATAGGAAACAAACCATAGAGAGAGAACTTAGAACTACTTCATTTTGTCAAGTTTCAAGGAGCTAGCACAAACCGTGTTTGATTTAGAATTCCAAACACAGCTATCTATATAGCAGAAAACAGAGTGAAACCTAAAAATTCAAAGTGTTAGTGGAAACGAACGCTTGAACCTAGAAGAATGAAAATTGGGCAGCCAAGTGGGCTTAGTGAACTGATCAATACCACCAAGTATCATCAAGATTTGGTGAAAAAATGTTTGCTGAGATTTCAGCAAACTAGTAGTTTTTTGGAAGCTTTGCAACCCCTTTCAAACGAAACTGTATTTCGCCAGTCTCTGCATGGGGTACTTCAAGAGGAAACAAACCATAGAGATAGAACATAGAACTACATCATTTTGTCAAGTTTCAAGGAGCAAGTACAAACCGTGTTTGATTTTGAGTTTCAAACACATCTATCTATATAGCAGAAAACAGAGTGAAACCTAAAACTTCAAAGTGTTACTGGAAACGAACGCTTGAACCTCAAGAGTGAAAATTGGGCAGCCAAGTGGGCTTAGTGAACTGATCATTACCACTTAGTATCATCAAGATTTGGTGAAAAAATGTTTGCTGAGATTTCAGAAAACTAGAAGTTTTTTGGAAGCTTGGCAAACCCTTTCAAATGAAAGTGCTTTTCGC